>NW_026735080.1:0-175293 GCF_949786415.1 Peromyscus eremicus
TAGCTCGCCTTACAAGAAACACACTCTGCTTTTGAGAAAAGAGCACTCTTCTACTCTACTGTGTTTCCTATAGGGCCAGAACAGTGAGCTTGCTCAGAACAAAAGAACTGTGCTTCCTACACACATGGCCATATCTAGTTCAATTCTGCTTAGGAAACTGACAAGAACAGTAGATCCTCTTCAATCCAATACACTGTACTTGCTGGGAACAGACGCCAGTGCTATTTGCCCTGTGAATGACAATGGGAGCGCAATAGTGACTTTCCTTAACAGAAAACAACTCTTGCTCGTAGGACCAAAAACTGCATGGGATTCAACTCCATTTAGGACTGGGAAACAAACGCTAGCTCGCCTTACAAGAAACACACTCTGCTTTTGAGAAAAGAGCACTCTTCAACTCTACTGTGTTTCCTATGTGGTCCGAACAGTGAGCTTGCTCAGAACAAAAGAACTGTGCTTCCTTCACACACGGGATATATATAGTTCAACTCTGCTTAGGAAAGTGACAAGAACAGTAGCTCCGCTTCAGTTCAATACACTGTACTTGCTGGGAACAGACGCCAGTGCTTTTTGCCCTGTGTATGACAGTGGGAGCACAATAGCGACTCTTCTTACCAGAAAACAACTCTTGCTGGTAGGACCAGAAACTGCATGGGATTCAACTCCATTTCTGACTGGGAAAAAAACACTAGCTCGCCTTACAAGAAACACACTCTGCTTTTGAGAAAAGAGCACTCTTCTACTGTACTGTTTTCCTATGGGTCGGAACAGTGAGCTTGCTCAGAACAAAAGAACTGTGCTTCCTACACACACAGGCCATATCTAGTTCAACTCTGCTTAGGAAACTGACAAGAACAGTAGATCTTCTTCAGTCCAATGCACTGTACATGATGGGAACAGAAGCCAGTGCTATTTGCACTGTGTATGGCAATAGGAGAACAATAGTGACTCTTCTTATCAGAAAACACCTCTTGCTCGTAGGACCAGAAACTGCGTGGGATTCAACTCCATTTCTGACTGGAAAACAAACACTAGCTTGCCTTACAAGAAACACACTCTGCTTTTGAGAAAAGAGCACTCTTCTACTCTACTGTTTTTCCTATGGGGTCGGAACACTGAGCTTGCTCAGAACAAAAGAACTGTGCTTCCTACACACACGGGCCATATCTAGTTCAACTCTGCTTAGGAAACTGACAAGAACAGTAGCTCTGCTTCAGTCCAATACACTGTACTTGATGGAACAGATGCGAGGGCTATTTGCACTGTGTATGGCAATGAGAGCACAATAGTGACTTTCCTTACCAGAGAACAACTCTTGCTCCTAGGACCAAAAACTGCATGTGATTCAACTCCATTTAGGACTGGGAAACAATCGCTAGCTCGCCTTACAAGAAACACACTCTGCTTTTGAGAAAAGAGCACTCATCTTCTCTACTGTGTTTCCTATGGGGTCCGAACAGTGAGCTTGCTCAGAACTAAAAGACCTGTGCTTTCTACACACAGGGGCCATATCGAGTTCAACTCTGCTTAGGAAACTGACAAGAACAGTAGCTCTAATTCAGTCCAATACACTATACTAGCTGGGAAAAGACGCGAATGCTATTTGCACTGTGTATGGAAATGGGAGTGCAATAGTGACTTTCCTTACCAGAAAACAACTCTTGCTCGTAGGACCAAAAGCTGCATGTGATTCAACTTCATTTAGGACTGGGAAACAAACACTCGCTCGCCTTACAAGAAACACACTCTGCTTTTGAGAAAAGACCACTCTTCTACTCTACTGTGTTTCCTATGGGGTACGAATAGTGAGCTTGCTCAGAACAAAAGAACTGTGCTTCCTACACACACGGGCCATGTCTAGTTCAACTCTGCTTAGGAAACTGACAAGAACAGTAGCTCCTCCTCAGTCCAATACACTGTACTTGCTGGGAACAGATGCCAGTGCTATTTGCACTGTGTATGGCAATGGGAGCACAATAGTGACTTTCCTTACCAGAAAACAACTCTTGCTCGTAGGACCAAAAACTGCATGTGATTCAACCCCATTTAGGACTGGGAAACAATCGCTAGCTCGCCTTACAAGAAACACACTCTGCTTTTGAGAAAAGACCACTCTTCTACTCTACTGTGTTTCCTATGGGGTACGAATAGTGAGCTTGCTCAGAAAAAAAGAACTGTGCTTCCTACACACGGGCCATATCTAGTTCAACTCTTCTTAGGAAACTTACAAGAACGGTAGCTCCTCTTCAGTCCAATACACTGTACTAGCTGGGAACAGACGCGAGTGCTATTTGCACTGTGTATGGCAATAGGAGCACAATAGTGACTCTTCTTATCAGAAAACAACTCTTGGTCATAGGACCAGAAACTGCATGGGATTCAACTCCAATTCTGACTGGGAAACAAACACTAACTCGCCTTACAAGAAACACACTCTGCTTTTGAGAAAAGAGCACTCTTCTACTCTACTGTGTTTCCTATGGGGTCCGAATAGTGAGCTTGCTCAGAACAAAAGAACTGTGCTTCCTACACACAGGGGCCATATCTAGTTCAACTCTGCTTAGGAAACTGACAAGAACAGTAGCTCCGCTTCAGTCCAATACACTGTACTTGCTGGGAACAGACGCCAGTGCTATTTGCACTGTGTATGGAAATGGGAGCACAATAGTGACTTTCCTTACCAGAAAACAACTCTTGCTCATAGGGCCAAAAACTGCATGTGATTCAACTCCATTTAGGACTGGGAAACAACCGCTAGCTCGCCTTACAAGAAACACACTCTGCTTTTGAGAAAAGAGCACTCTTCTACTCTACTGTGTTTCCTATAGGGCCAGAACAGTGAGCTTGCTCAGAACAAATGAACTGTTCTTCTTACACATGGCCACATCTAGTTCAATTCTTCTTAGGAAACTGACAAGAACACTAGCTCCTCTTACGTCCAATACACTGACTGTACATGCTGGGAACAGACGCCAGTGCTATTTGCCCTGTGTATGACAATGGGAGCGCAATAGTGACT
The DNA here is from genome assembly GCF_949786415.1 of Peromyscus eremicus. NCBI lineage: Eukaryota > Metazoa > Chordata > Mammalia > Rodentia > Cricetidae > Peromyscus > Peromyscus eremicus. The sequence continues at coordinate 3,020 of NW_026735080.1, forward strand.
CTTCTTACCAAAAAAACAACTCTTGCTCGTAGGACCAGAAACTGCATGGGATTCAACTCCATTTAGGACTGGGAAACAAACGCTAGCTCGACTTACAAGAAACACACTCTAGATTGAGAAAAGAGCACTCTTCAACGCTAATGTGTTTCCTATAGGGCCAGAACAGTGAGCATTCTCAGAACAAAAGAACTGTGCTTCCTACATACATGGGTCATATCTAGTTCAACTCTGCTTAGGAAACTGAAAAGAACAGTAGCTCCTCTTCAGTCCAATACACTGTACTTGCTAGGAACAGACGCGAGTCCTATTTGCACTGTGTATGGCAATGGGAGCACAATAGTGACTTTCCTTACCAGAAAACAACTCTTGCTCGTAGGACCAAAAATTGCATGTGATTCAACCCCATTTAGGACTGGGAAACAAACGCTAGCTCGCCTTACAAGAAACACACTCTGCTTTTGAGAAATGATCACTCTTCTACTCTACTGTGTTTCCTATAGGGCCAAAACAGTTTGCTTGCTTAGAAAAAACGAACTGTGCTTCCTACACACGTGCCATATCTAGTTCAATTCTGCTTTGGAAACTGACAAGAACAGTAGATCCTCGTCAGTCCAATACACTGTACTTGCTGGGAACAGACGCCAGTGCTATTTGCCCTGTGTATGACAATGGGAGCACAATAGTGACTCTTCTTACCAGAAAACAACTCTTGCTGGTAGGACCAGAAAGTGCATGGGATTCAACTCCATTAAGGACTGGGAAAAAAACGCTAGCTCGAATTACAATAAACACACTCTGGATTGAGAAAACAGCACTCTTCTACTCTAAAGTGTTTCCTATAGGGCAAGAACAATGAGCATTCTCAGAACAAAAGAGCTGTGCTTCCTACACACAGGGTCCATATCTAATTCAACTCTGCTTGGGAAACTGACAAGAACAGTAGATCCTCTTCAGTCCAATACACTGTTCATGCTGGGAACAGACACCAGTGCTATTTGCCCTGTGTATGACAATGGGAGCACAATAGTGACTCTTCTTACCAGAAAACAGCTCTTGCTCGTAGGACCAGAAACTGCATGTGATTCAACTCCATTTAGGATAGGGAAACAAAGGATAGCTCGCCTTAGAAGAAACACACTCTGCTTTTGAGAAAAGAGCAGTCTTCTACTCTACTGTGTTTCCTATGGGGTCCGAACAGTGAACTAGCTCAGAACAAAAGAACTGTGCTTCCTACACACACGGGCCATGTCTAGTTCAACTCTGCTTAGGAAACTGACAAGAACAGTAGCTCCTCCTCAGTCCAATACACTGTACTTGCTGGGAACAGACGCCAGTGCTATTTGCACTGTGTATGGCAATGGGAGCACAATAGTGACTTTCCTTACCAGAAAACAACGCTTGCTCGTAGGACCAAAACCTGCATGTGATTCACCCCATTTAGGACTGGGAAACAAACGCTAGCTCGCCTTACAAGAAACACACTCTGCTTTTGAGAAAAGAGCACTCTTCTACTCTACTGTGTTTCCTATAGGGCCAGAACAGTGAGCTTGCTCAGAACAAAAGAACTGTGCTTCCTACACACATGGCCATATCTAGTTCAATTCTGCTTATGAAACTGACAAGAACAGTAGATCCTCTTCAATCCAATACACTGTACATGCTGCGAACAGACGCCAGTGCTATTTGCCCTGTGTATGACAATGGGAGCGCAATAGTGACTTTCCTTAACAGAAAACAACTCTTGCTCGTAGGACCAAAAACTGCATGGGATTCAACTCCATTTAGGACTGGGAAACAAACGCTAGCTCGCCTTACCAGAAACACACTCTGCTTTTGAGAAAAGAGCACTCTTCTACTCTACTGTGTTTCCTATGGGGTCCGAACAGTGAGCTTCCTCAGAACAAAAGAACTGTGCTTCCTTCACACACGGGATATATCTAGTTCAACTCTGCTTAGGAAAGTGACAAGAACAGTAGCTCCGCTTCAGTCCAATACACTGTACTTGCTGGGAACAGACGCCAGTGCTTTTTGCCCTGTGTATGACAGTGGGAGCCCAATAGTGACTCTTCTTACCAGAAAACAACTCTTGCTGGTAGGACCAGAAACTGCATGGGATTCAACTCCATTTCTGACTGGGAAAAAAACACTAGCTCGCCTTACAAGAAACACACTCTGCTTTTGAGAAAAGAGCACTCTTCTACTCTACTGTTTTTCCTATGGGGTCGGAACAGTGAGCTTGCTCAGAACAAAAGAACTGTGCTTCCTACACGCACGGGCCATATCTAGTTCAACTCTGCTTAGGAAACTGACAAGAACAGTAGATCTTCTTCAGTCCAATGCACTGTACATGATGGGAACAGAAGCCAGTGCTATTTGCACTGTGTATGGCAATAGGAGCACAATAGTGACTCTTCTTATCAGAAAACACCTCTTGCTCATAGGACCAGAAACTGCATGGGATTCAACTCCATTTCTGACTGGGAAACAAACACTAGCTCGCCTTACAAGAAACACACTCTGCTTTTGAGAAAAGAGCACTCTTCTACTCTACTGTTTTTCCTATGGGGTCGGAACAGTGAGCTTGCTCAGAACAAAAGAACTGTGCTTCCTACACACACGGGCCATATCTAGTTCAACTCTGCTTAGGAAACTGACAAGAACAGTAGCTCTGCTTCAGTCCAATACACTGTACTTGCTGGAACAGATGCGAGTGCTATTTGCACGGTGTATGGCAATGGGAGCACAATAGTGACTTTCCTTACCAGAAAACAACTCTTGCTCGTAGGACCAAAAACTGCATGTGATTCAACTCCATTTAGGACTGGGAAACAATCTCTAGCTCGCCTTACAAGAAACACACTCTGCTTTTGAGAAAAGAGCACTCATCTTCTCTACTGTGTTTCCTATGGGGTCCGAACAGTGAGCTTGCTCAGAACAAAAGACCTGTGCTTTCTACACACAGGGGCCATATCGAGTTCAACTCTGCTTAGGAAACTGACAAGAACAGTAGCTCTAATTCAGTCCAATACACTATACTAGCTGGGAAAAGACGCGAATGCTATTTGCACTGTGTATGGAAATGGGAGTGCAATAGTGACTTTCCTTACCAGAAAACAACTCTTGCTCGTAGGACCAAAAGCTGCATGTGATTCAACTTCATTTAGGACTGCAAAACAAACACTAGCTCGCCTTACAAGAAACACACTCTGCTTTTGAGAAAAGACCACTCTTCTACTCTACTGTGTTTCCTATAGGGCCAGAACAGTGAGTTTGCTCAGAACAAAAGAATTGTGCTTCCTACAAATACGGCCATATCTAGTTCAATTCTGCTTAGGAAACTGACAAGAACAGTAGATCCTCTTCAGTCCAATACACTTTACATGCTGGGAAGAGACGCCAGTGTTATTTGCCCTGTGTATGACATGGGAGCGCAATAGTGACATTCTTACAAGAAAACATCTCTTGCTCGTGGGACAAGAGACTGAATGTGATTCAACCCCATTTAGGACTGGGAAACAAACGCTAGCTCGCCTTACAAGAAATACACTCTGCTTTTGAGAAAGGAGCACTCTTCTACTCTACTGTGTTTCCTATGGGGTCCGAACAGTGAGCTTGCTCTGAACAAAAGAACTGTGCTTCCTACACACACGGGCCATATCTAGTTCAACTCTGCTTAGGAAATTGACAAGAACAGTAGCTCCTCTTCAGTCCAATACACTGTACATGCTGGGAACAGACCCCAGTGCTATTTGCCCTCTGTATGACAATGGGAGCGCAATAGTGACTCTTCCTATCAGAAAACACCTCTTGCTCGTAGGATCAGAAACTGCATGGGATTCAACTCCATTTCTGACTGGGAAACAAACACTAGCTCGTCTTACAAGAAACACACTCTGTTTTTGAGAAAAGAGCACTCTTCTACTCTACTGGTTTCCTATAGGGCCAGAACAGTGAGTTTGCTCAGAACAAAAGAACTGTGCTTCAGACACACAAGGGCCATATCTAGTTCAACTCTGCTTAGGAAACTGTCAAGAACAGTAGCTCCTCTTCAGTCCAATACACTGTACTTGCTGGGAACAGACGCCAGTGCTATTTGCACTGTGTATGCCAATGGAAGCACAATAGTGACTTTCCTTACCAGAAAACAACTCTTGCTCGTAGGACAAAAAACTGAATGTGATTCAACTCCATTTATGACTGGGAAACAAACGCTAGCTCGCCTTACAAGAAACACACTATGCTTTTGAGAAAAGAGCACTCTTCTGCTCTACTGTGTTTCCTATGGCGTGCGAACATTGAGCTTGCTCAGAACAAAAAAACTGTGCTTCCTACACACACGGGCCATATCTAGTTCAACTCTGCTTAGGAAACTGACAAGAACAGTAGCTCCTCTTTAGTCCAATACACTGTACTTGCTGGGAATAGACGCCAGTGCTATTTGCCCTGTGTATGACAATGGGAGCGCAATAGTGACTCTTCTTACCAAAAAAACAACTCTTGCTCGTAGGACCAGAAACTGCATGGGATTCAACTCCATTTAGGACTGGGAACCAAACGCTAGCTCGACTTACAAGAAACACACTCTAGATTGAGAAAAGAGCACTCTTCAACGCTAATGTGTTTCCTATAGGGCCAGAACAGTGAGCTTGCTCAGAACAAAAGAACTGTGCTTCCTACATACATGGGCCATATCTAGTTCAACTCTGCTTAGGAAACTGAAAAGAACAGTAGCTCCTCTTCAGTCCAATATACTGTACTTGCTAGGAACAGACGCGAGTCCTATTTGCACTGTGTATGGCAATGGGAGCACAATAGTGACTTTCCTTACCAGAAAACAACTCTTGCTCGTAGGACCAAAAACTGCATGTGATTCAACCCCATTTAGGACTGGGAAACAAACGCTAGCTCGCCTTACAAGAAACACACTCTGCTTTTGAGAAATGATCACTCTTCTACTCTACTGGGTTTAATATAGGGCCAAAACAGTTTGCTTGCTTAGAAAAAACGAACTGTGCTTCCTAAACACGTGCCATATCTAGTTCAATTCTGCTTTGGAAACTGACAAGAACAGTAGATCCTCGTCAGTCCAATACACTGTACTTGCTGGGAACAGACGCCAGTGCTATTTGCCCTGTGTATGAAAATGGGAGCACAATAGTGACTCTTCTTACCAGAAAACAACTCTTGCTGGTAGGACCAGAAAGTGCATGGGATTCAACTCCATTAAGGACTGGGAAAAAAACGCTAGCTCGAATTACAATAAACACACTCTGGATTGAGAAAACAGCACTCTTCTACTCTAAAGTGTTTCCTATAGGGCAAGAACAATGAGCATTCTCAGAACAAAAGAGCTGTGCTTCCTACAAACACGGTCCATATCTAGTTCAACTCTGCTTGGGAAACTGACAAGAACAGGAGATCCTCTTCAGTCCAATACACTGTTCATGCTGGGAACAGACGCCAGCGCTATTTGCCCTGTGTATGACAATGGGAGCACAATAGTGACTCTTCTTACCAGAAAACAGCTCTTGCTCATAGGACCAGAAACTGCATGTGATTCAACTCCATTTAGGATTGGGAAACAAAGGATAGCTCGCCTTACAAGAAACACACTCTGCTTTTGAGAAAAGAGCAATCTTCTACTCTACTGTGTTTCCTATGGGGTCCGAACAGTGAGCTTGCTCAGAACAAAAGAACTGTGCTTCCTACACACACGGGCCATGTCTAGTTCAACTCTGCTTAGGAAACTGACAAGAACAGTAGCTCCTCCTCAGTCCAATACACTGTACTTGCTGGGAACAGACGCCAGTGCTATTTGCACTGTGTATGGCAATGGGAGCACAATAGTGACTTTCCTTACCAGAAAACAACTCTTGCTCGTAGGACCAAAAACTGCATGTGATTCAATCCCATTTAGGAATGGGAAACAATCGCTAGCTCGCCTTACAAGAAACACACTCTGCTTTTGAGAAAAGACCACTCTTCTACTCTACTGTGTTTCCTATGGGGTACGAATAGTGAGCTTGCTCAGAACAAAAGAACTGTGCTTCCTACACACACGGGCCATATCTAGTTCAACTCTTCTTAGGAAACATACAAGAACGGTAGCTCCTCTTCAGTCCAATACACTGTACTAGCTGGGAACAGATGCGAGTGCTATTTGCACTGTGTATAGCAATAGGAGCACAATAGTGACTCTTCTTATCAGAAAACAACTCTTGGTCATAGGACCAGAAACTGCATGGGATTCAACTCCATTTCTGACTGGGAAAAAAACACTAGCTCGCCTTACAAGAAACACACTCTGCTTTTGAGAAAAGAGCACTCTTCTACTCTACTGTGTTTCCTATGGGGTCCGAACAGTGAGCTTGCTCAGAACAAAAGAACTGTTCTTCCTACACACATGGCCACATCTAGTTCAATTCGGCTTAGGAAACTGACAAGAACAGTAGCTCCTCTTCCGTCCAATACACTGACTGTACATGCTGGGAACAGACGCCAGTGCTATTTGCCCTGTGTATGACAATGGGAGCACAATAGTGACTCTTCTTACCAAAAAAACAACTCTTGCTCGTAGGACCAGAAACTGCATGTGATTCAACTCCATTTAGGACTGGGAAACAAACGCTAGCTCGACTTACAAGAAACACACTCTAGATTGAGAAAAGAGCACTCTTCAACGCTAATGTGATTCCTATAGGGCCAGAACAGTGAGCATTCTCAGAACAAAAGAACTGTGCTTCCTACATACATGGGCCATATCTAGTTCAACTCTGCTTAGGAAACTGAAAAGAACAGTAGCTCCTCTTCAGTCCAATACACTGTACTTGCTAGGAACAGACGCGAGTCCTATTTGCACTGTGTATGGCAATGGGAGCACAATAGTGACTTTCCTTACCAGAAAACAACTCTTGCTCGTAGGACCAAAAACTGCATGTGATTCAACCCCATTTAGGACTGGGAAACAAACGCTAGCTTGCCTTACAAGAAACACACTCTGCTTTTGAGAAATGATCACTCTTCTACTCTACTGGGTTTCCTATAGGGCCAAAAAAGTTTGCTTGCTTAAAAAAAACGAACTGTGCTTCCTACACACGTGCCATATCTAGTTCAATTCTGCTTTGGAAACTGACAAGAACAGTAGATCCTCGTCAGTCCAATACTCTGTACTTGCTGGGAACAGACGCCAGTGCTATTTGCCCTGTGTATGACAATGGGAGCACAATAGTGACTCTTCTTACCAGAAAACAACTCTTGCTGGCAGGACCAGAAAGTGCATGGGATTCAACTCCATTAAGGACTGGGAAAAAAACGCTAGCTCGAATTACAATAAACACACTCTGGATTGAGAAAACATTACTCTTCTACTCTAAAGTGTTTCCTATAGGGCAAGAACAATGAGCATTCTCAGAACAAAAGAGTTGTGCTTCCTACACACACGGTCCATATCTAGTTCAACTCTGCTTGGGAAACTGACAAGAACAGTAGATCCTCTTCAGTCCAATACACTGTTCATGCTGGGAACAGACGCCAGTGCTATTTGCCCTGTGTATGACAATGGGAGCACAATAGTGACTCTTCTTACCAGAAAACAACTCTTGCTCGTAGGACCAGAAACTGCATGTGATTCAACTCCATTTAGGATTGGGAAACAAAGGATAGCTCGCCTTACAAGAAACACACTCTGCTTTTGAGAAAAGAGCAGTCTTCTACTCTACTGTGTTTCCTATGGGGTCCTTACAGTGAGCTAGCTCAGAACAAAAGAACTGTGCTTCCTACACACACGGGCCATGTCTAGTTCAACTCTGCTTAGGAAACTGACAAGAACAGTAGCTCCTCCTCAGTCCAATACACTGTACTTGCTGGGAACAGACGCCAGTGCTATTTGCACTGTGTATGGCAATGGGAGCACAATAGTGACTTTCCTTACCAGAAAACAACTCTTGCTCGTAGGACCAAAAACTGCATGTGATTCAACCCCATTTAGGACTGGGAAACAAACGCTAGCTCGCCTTACACGAAACACACTCTGCTTTTGAGAAATGATCACTCTTCTACTCCACTGTGTTTACTATAGGGCCAAAACAGTTTGCTTGCTTAGAAAAAACAAACTGTGCTTCCCACAAACGTGCCATATCTAGTTCAATTCTGCTTTGGAAACTGACAAACACAGTAGATCCTCGTCAGTCCAATACACTGTACTTGCTGGGAACAGACGCCAGTGCTATTTGCCCTGTGTATGACAATGGGAGCACAATAGTGACTCTTCTTACCAGAAAACAACTCTTGCTGGTAGGACCAGAAACTGCATGGGACTCAACTCCATTAAGGACTGGGAAAAAATTCTAGCTCGACTTACAATAAACACACTCTGGATTGAGAAAACATTACTCTTCTACTCTAAAGTGTTTCCTATAGGGCCAGAACAATGAGCATTCTCAGAACAAAAGAGCTGTGCTTCCTACACACACGGTCCATATCTAGTTCAACTCTGCTTGGGAAACTGACAAGAACGGTAGATCCTCTTCAGTCCAATACACTGTTCATGCTGGGAACAGACGCCAGTGCTATTTGCCCTCTGTATGACAATGGGAGCGCAATAGTGACTCTTCTTACCAGAAAACAACTCTTGCACATAGGAGCAGAAACTGCATGTGATTCATCTCCATTTAGGATTGGGAAACAAACGCTAGCTCGCCTTACAAGAAACACACTCTGCTTTTGAGAAAAGAACAGTCTTCTACTCTACTGTGTTTCTATGGGGTCCGAATAGTGAGCTTGCTCAGAACAAAAGAACTGTGCTTCCTACACACAGGGGCCATATCTAGTTCAACTCTGCTAAGAAACTGACAAGAACAGTAGCTCCGCTTCAGTCCAATACACTGTACTTGCTGGGAACAGACGCGTGTGCTATTTGCCCTGTGTATGACAATGGGAGCGCAATAGTGACTTTCCTTAACAGAAAACAACTCTTGCTCGTAGGACCAAAAACTGCATGGGATTAAACTCCATTTAGGACTGGGAAACAAACGCTAGCTCGTCTTACAAGAAACACACTCTGCTTTTGAGAAAAGAGCACTCTTCTACTCTACTGTGTTTCCTATAGGGCCAGAACAGTGAGCTTGCTCAGAACAAAAGAACTGTGCTTCCTACACACATGGCCATATCTAGTTCAATTCTGCTTAGGAAACTGACAAGAACAGTAGATCCTCTTCAGTCCAATACACTGTACATGCTGCGAACAGACGCCAGTGCTTTTTGCCCTGTGTATGACAGTGGGAGCACAATAGCGACTCTTCTTACCAGAAAACAACTCTTGCTGGTAGGGCCAGAAACTGCATGGGATTCAACTCCATTTCTGACTGGGAAAAAAACACTAGCTCGCCTTACAAGAAACACACTCTGCTTTTGAGAAAAGAGCACTCTTCTACTCTACTGTGTTTCCTATAAGGGCCAGAACAGTGAGCTTGCTCAGAACAAAAGAACTGTGCTTCCTACATCATGGCCACATCTAGTTCAATTCTGCTTAGGAAACTGACAAGAACAGTAGCTCCTCTTCCATCCAATACACTGACTGTACATGCTGGGAACAGACGCCAGTGCTATTTGCCCTGTGTATGACAATGGGAGCTCAATAGTGACTCTTCTTACCAAAAAAACAACTCTTGCTCGTAGGACCAGAAACTGCATGTGACTCAACTCCATTTAGGACTGGGAAACAAACGCTAGCTCGACTTACAAGAAACACACTCTAGATTGAGAAAAGAGCACTCTTCAACGCTAATGTGTTTCCTATAGGGCCAGAACAGTGAGCATTCTCAGAACAAAAGAACTGTGCTTCCTACACACACGGCAATATCTAGTACAATTCTGCTTAGGAAACTGACAAGAACAGTAGATCCTCTTCAGTCCAATACACTGTACATGGTGGGAAACGACGCCAGTGCTATTTGCCCTGTGTATGACAATGGGCGCGCAATAGTGACTCTTCCTACCAGAAAACAACTCTTGCTCGTAGGACCAGAAACTGCATGTGACTCAACTCCATTTAGGACTGGGAAACATACGGTAGCTCGCCTTAGAAGAAACACACTCTGCTTTTTTGAAAAGAGCACTTTTCTACTCTACTGTGTTTCCTTTGGTGTCTGAACAGTGAGTTTGCTCAGAACCAAGGAACTGTGCTTCCTACAAACACGGACCATATCTAGTAAAACTCTGCTTAGGAAACTGAAAAGAACAGTAGCTTCTCTTCAGTCCAATACTCTGTACTTGCTGGGAACAGACGCGAGGGCTATTTGTAAAGTGTATGGTATGAGAGTGCAATAGTGACTCTTCTTACAAGAAAACAACTCTTGCTGGTAGGACCAAAAACTGCATGTGACTCAACTCCATTTAGAACTTGGAAACAAACGCGAGCTCGCCTTACAATAAAGACACTCTGTTTTTGAGAAAAGAGCACTCTTCTACTCCACTGTGTTTCTTATGGGGTCTGAACAGTGAGCTTGCTCAGAACAAAAGAACTGTGCTTCCTACACACACGGGCCATATCTAGTTCATTTCTGCTTAGGAAACTGACAAGAACAGTAGATCCTCTTCATTCCAATTCACTGTACATGCTGGGAACAGACGCCAGTGCTATTTGACCTGTGTATGACAATGGGAGCACAATAGTGACTCTTCTTACCAGAAAACAACTCTTGCTCATAGGACCAGAAACTGCATGTGATTCAACTCCATTTAGGACTTGGAAACAAATGATAGGTCGCCTTACAAGAAACACACTCTGCTTTTGAGAAAAGAGCACTCTTCTACTTTACTGTGATTCCTTTAGGGCAAGAACAGTGAGCTTGCTCAGAACAAAAGAACTGTGCTTCCTACACACAGGGGCCATGTCTAGTTCAACTCTGCTTAGGAAACTGACAAGAACAGTAGCTCCTCTTCAGTCCAATACACTGTACTTGCTGGGAACATACGTGAGTGCTATTTGCCCTGTGTATGACAATGGGAGCGCAATAGTGACTCTTCTTACCAGAAAACAACTCTTGCTCGTAGGACCAGAAACTGCATGTGATTCAACTCCATTTAGGATTGGGAAACAAAGGATAGCTCGCCTTACAAGAAACACACTCTGCTTTTGAGAAAAGAGCAGTCTTCTACTCTACTGTGTTTCCTATGGGGTCCTTACAGTGAGCTAGCTCAGAACAAAAGAACTGTGCTTCCTACACACACGGGCCATGTCTAGTTCAACTCTGCTTAGGAAACTGACAAGAACAGTAGCTCCTCCTCAGTCCAATACACTGTACTTGCTGGGAACAGACGCCAGTGCTATTTGCACTGTGTATGGCAATGGGAGCACAATAGTGACTTTCCTTACCAGAAAACAACTCTTGCTCGTAGGACCAAAAACTGCATGTGATTCAACCCCATTTAGGACTGGGAAACAAACGCTAGCTCGCCTTACACGAAACACACTCTGCTTTTGAGAAATGATCACTCTTCTACTCCACTGTGTTTACTATAGGGCCAAAACAGTTTGCTTGCTTAGAAAAAACAAACTGTGCTTCCCACAAACGTGCCATATCTAGTTCAATTCTGCTTTGGAAACTGACAAACACAGTAGATCCTCGTCAGTCCAATACACTGTACTTGCTGGGAACAGACGCCAGTGCTATTTGCCCTGTGTATGACAATGGGAGCACAATAGTGACTCTTCTTACCAGAAAACAACTCTTGCTGGTAGGACCAGAAACTGCATGGGACTCAACTCCATTAAGGACTGGGAAAAAATTCTAGCTCGACTTACAATAAACACACTCTGGATTGAGAAAACATTACTCTTCTACTCTAAAGTGTTTCCTATAGGGCCAGAACAATGAGCATTCTCAGAACAAAAGAGCTGTGCTTCCTACACACACGGTCCATATCTAGTTCAACTCTGCTTGGGAAACTGACAAGAACGGTAGATCCTCTTCAGTCCAATACACTGTTCATGCTGGGAACAGACGCCAGTGCTATTTGCCCTCTGTATGACAATGGGAGCGCAATAGTGACTCTTCTTACCAGAAAACAACTCTTGCACATAGGAGCAGAAACTGCATGTGATTCATCTCCATTTAGGATTGGGAAACAAACGCTAGCTCGCCTTACAAGAAACACACTCTGCTTTTGAGAAAAGAACAGTCTTCTACTCTACTGTGTTTCTATGGGGTCCGAATAGTGAGCTTGCTCAGAACAAAAGAACTGTGCTTCCTACACACAGGGGCCATATCTAGTTCAACTCTGCTAAGAAACTGACAAGAACAGTAGCTCCGCTTCAGTCCAATACACTGTACTTGCTGGGAACAGACGCGTGTGCTATTTGCCCTGTGTATGACAATGGGAGCGCAATAGTGACTTTCCTTAACAGAAAACAACTCTTGCTCGTAGGACCAAAAACTGCATGGGATTAAACTCCATTTAGGACTGGGAAACAAACGCTAGCTCGTCTTACAAGAAACACACTCTGCTTTTGAGAAAAGAGCACTCTTCTACTCTACTGTGTTTCCTATAGGGCCAGAACAGTGAGCTTGCTCAGAACAAAAGAACTGTGCTTCCTACACACATGGCCATATCTAGTTCAATTCTGCTTAGGAAACTGACAAGAACAGTAGATCCTCTTCAGTCCAATACACTGTACATGCTGCGAACAGACGCCAGTGCTTTTTGCCCTGTGTATGACAGTGGGAGCACAATAGCGACTCTTCTTACCAGAAAACAACTCTTGCTGGTAGGGCCAGAAACTGCATGGGATTCAACTCCATTTCTGACTGGGAAAAAAACACTAGCTCGCCTTACAAGAAACACACTCTGCTTTTGAGAAAAGAGCACTCTTCTACTCTACTGTGTTTCCTATAAGGGCCAGAACAGTGAGCTTGCTCAGAACAAAAGAACTGTGCTTCCTACATCATGGCCACATCTAGTTCAATTCTGCTTAGGAAACTGACAAGAACAGTAGCTCCTCTTCCATCCAATACACTGACTGTACATGCTGGGAACAGACGCCAGTGCTATTTGCCCTGTGTATGACAATGGGAGCTCAATAGTGACTCTTCTTACCAAAAAAACAACTCTTGCTCGTAGGACCAGAAACTGCATGTGACTCAACTCCATTTAGGACTGGGAAACAAACGCTAGCTCGACTTACAAGAAACACACTCTAGATTGAGAAAAGAGCACTCTTCAACGCTAATGTGTTTCCTATAGGGCCAGAACAGTGAGCATTCTCAGAACAAAAGAACTGTGCTTCCTACACACACGGCAATATCTAGTACAATTCTGCTTAGGAAACTGACAAGAACAGTAGATCCTCTTCAGTCCAATACACTGTACATGGTGGGAAACGACGCCAGTGCTATTTGCCCTGTGTATGACAATGGGCGCGCAATAGTGACTCTTCCTACCAGAAAACAACTCTTGCTCGTAGGACCAGAAACTGCATGTGACTCAACTCCATTTAGGACTGGGAAACATACGGTAGCTCGCCTTAGAAGAAACACACTCTGCTTTTTTGAAAAGAGCACTTTTCTACTCTACTGTGTTTCCTTTGGTGTCTGAACAGTGAGTTTGCTCAGAACCAAGGAACTGTGCTTCCTACAAACACGGACCATATCTAGTAAAACTCTGCTTAGGAAACTGAAAAGAACAGTAGCTTCTCTTCAGTCCAATACTCTGTACTTGCTGGGAACAGACGCGAGGGCTATTTGTAAAGTGTATGGTATGAGAGTGCAATAGTGACTCTTCTTACAAGAAAACAACTCTTGCTGGTAGGACCAAAAACTGCATGTGACTCAACTCCATTTAGAACTTGGAAACAAACGCGAGCTCGCCTTACAATAAAGACACTCTGTTTTTGAGAAAAGAGCACTCTTCTACTCCACTGTGTTTCTTATGGGGTCTGAACAGTGAGCTTGCTCAGAACAAAAGAACTGTGCTTCCTACACACACGGGCCATATCTAGTTCATTTCTGCTTAGGAAACTGACAAGAACAGTAGATCCTCTTCATTCCAATTCACTGTACATGCTGGGAACAGACGCCAGTGCTATTTGACCTGTGTATGACAATGGGAGCACAATAGTGACTCTTCTTACCAGAAAACAACTCTTGCTCATAGGACCAGAAACTGCATGTGATTCAACTCCATTTAGGACTTGGAAACAAATGATAGGTCGCCTTACAAGAAACACACTCTGCTTTTGAGAAAAGAGCACTCTTCTACTTTACTGTGATTCCTTTAGGGCAAGAACAGTGAGCTTGCTCAGAACAAAAGAACTGTGCTTCCTACACACAGGGGCCATGTCTAGTTCAACTCTGCTTAGGAAACTGACAAGAACAGTAGCTCCTCTTCAGTCCAATACACTGTACTTGCTGGGAACATACGTGAGTGCTATTTGCCCTGTGTATGACAATGGGAGCGCAATAGTGACTCTTCTTACCAGAAAACAACTCTTGCTCGTAGGACCAGAAACTGCATGTGATTCAACTCCATTTAGTACTGGGAAACAAACGCGAGCTCGCCTTACAAGAAACACACTCTGCTTTTGAGAAAAGAGCAGTCTTCTACTCTACTGTGTTTCCTATGGGGTCCTTACAGTGAGCTAGCTCAGAACAAAAGAACTGTGCTTCCTACACACACGGGCCATGTCTAGTTCAACTCTGCTTAGGAAACTGACAAGAACAGTAGCTCCTCCTCAGTCCAATACACTGTACTTGCTGGGAACAGACGCCAGTGCTATTTGCACTGTGTATGGCAATGGGAGCACAATAGTGACTTTCCTTACCAGAAAACAACTCTTGCTCGTAGGACCAAAAACTGCATGTGATTCAACCCCATTTAGGACTGGGAAACAAACGCTAGCTCGCCTTACACGAAACACACTCTGCTTTTGAGAAATGATCACTCTTCTACTCCACTGTGTTTACTATAGGGCCAAAACAGTTTGCTTGCTTAGAAAAAACAAACTGTGCTTCCCACAAACGTGCCATATCTAGTTCAATTCTGCTTTGGAAACTGACAAACACAGTAGATCCTCGTCAGTCCAATACACTGTACTTGCTGGGAACAGACGCCAGTGCTATTTGCCCTGTGTATGACAATGGGAGCACAATAGTGACTCTTCTTACCAGAAAACAACTCTTGCTGGTAGGACCAGAAACTGCATGGGACTCAACTCCATTAAGGACTGGGAAAAAATTCTAGCTCGACTTACAATAAACACACTCTGGATTGAGAAAACATTACTCTTCTACTCTAAAGTGTTTCCTATAGGGCCAGAACAATGAGCATTCTCAGAACAAAAGAGCTGTGCTTCCTACACACACGGTCCATATCTAGTTCAACTCTGCTTGGGAAACTGACAAGAACGGTAGATCCTCTTCAGTCCAATACACTGTTCATGCTGGGAACAGACGCCAGTGCTATTTGCCCTCTGTATGACAATGGGAGCGCAATAGTGACTCTTCTTACCAGAAAACAACTCTTGCACATAGGAGCAGAAACTGCATGTGATTCATCTCCATTTAGGATTGGGAAACAAACGCTAGCTCGCCTTACAAGAAACACACTCTGCTTTTGAGAAAAGAACAGTCTTCTACTCTACTGTGTTTCTATGGGGTCCGAATAGTGAGCTTGCTCAGAACAAAAGAACTGTGCTTCCTACACACAGGGGCCATATCTAGTTCAACTCTGCTAAGAAACTGACAAGAACAGTAGCTCCGCTTCAGTCCAATACACTGTACTTGCTGGGAACAGACGCGTGTGCTATTTGCCCTGTGTATGACAATGGGAGCGCAATAGTGACTTTCCTTAACAGAAAACAACTCTTGCTCGTAGGACCAAAAACTGCATGGGATTAAACTCCATTTAGGACTGGGAAACAAACGCTAGCTCGTCTTACAAGAAACACACTCTGCTTTTGAGAAAAGAGCACTCTTCTACTCTACTGTGTTTCCTATAGGGCCAGAACAGTGAGCTTGCTCAGAACAAAAGAACTGTGCTTCCTACACACATGGCCATATCTAGTTCAATTCTGCTTAGGAAACTGACAAGAACAGTAGATCCTCTTCAGTCCAATACACTGTACATGCTGCGAACAGACGCCAGTGCTTTTTGCCCTGTGTATGACAGTGGGAGCACAATAGCGACTCTTCTTACCAGAAAACAACTCTTGCTGGTAGGGCCAGAAACTGCATGGGATTCAACTCCATTTCTGACTGGGAAAAAAACACTAGCTCGCCTTACAAGAAACACACTCTGCTTTTGAGAAAAGAGCACTCTTCTACTCTACTGTGTTTCCTATAAGGGCCAGAACAGTGAGCTTGCTCAGAACAAAAGAACTGTGCTTCCTACATCATGGCCACATCTAGTTCAATTCTGCTTAGGAAACTGACAAGAACAGTAGCTCCTCTTCCATCCAATACACTGACTGTACATGCTGGGAACAGACGCCAGTGCTATTTGCCCTGTGTATGACAATGGGAGCTCAATAGTGACTCTTCTTACCAAAAAAACAACTCTTGCTCGTAGGACCAGAAACTGCATGTGACTCAACTCCATTTAGGACTGGGAAACAAACGCTAGCTCGACTTACAAGAAACACACTCTAGATTGAGAAAAGAGCACTCTTCAACGCTAATGTGTTTCCTATAGGGCCAGAACAGTGAGCATTCTCAGAACAAAAGAACTGTGCTTCCTACACACACGGCAATATCTAGTACAATTCTGCTTAGGAAACTGACAAGAACAGTAGATCCTCTTCAGTCCAATACACTGTACATGGTGGGAAACGACGCCAGTGCTATTTGCCCTGTGTATGACAATGGGCGCGCAATAGTGACTCTTCCTACCAGAAAACAACTCTTGCTCGTAGGACCAGAAACTGCATGTGACTCAACTCCATTTAGGACTGGGAAACATACGGTAGCTCGCCTTAGAAGAAACACACTCTGCTTTTTTGAAAAGAGCACTTTTCTACTCTACTGTGTTTCCTTTGGTGTCTGAACAGTGAGTTTGCTCAGAACCAAGGAACTGTGCTTCCTACAAACACGGACCATATCTAGTAAAACTCTGCTTAGGAAACTGAAAAGAACAGTAGCTTCTCTTCAGTCCAATACTCTGTACTTGCTGGGAACAGACGCGAGGGCTATTTGTAAAGTGTATGGTATGAGAGTGCAATAGTGACTCTTCTTACAAGAAAACAACTCTTGCTGGTAGGACCAAAAACTGCATGTGACTCAACTCCATTTAGAACTTGGAAACAAACGCGAGCTCGCCTTACAATAAAGACACTCTGTTTTTGAGAAAAGAGCACTCTTCTACTCCACTGTGTTTCTTATGGGGTCTGAACAGTGAGCTTGCTCAGAACAAAAGAACTGTGCTTCCTACACACACGGGCCATATCTAGTTCATTTCTGCTTAGGAAACTGACAAGAACAGTAGATCCTCTTCATTCCAATTCACTGTACATGCTGGGAACAGACGCCAGTGCTATTTGACCTGTGTATGACAATGGGAGCACAATAGTGACTCTTCTTACCAGAAAACAACTCTTGCTCATAGGACCAGAAACTGCATGTGATTCAACTCCATTTAGGACTTGGAAACAAATGATAGGTCGCCTTACAAGAAACACACTCTGCTTTTGAGAAAAGAGCACTCTTCTACTTTACTGTGATTCCTTTAGGGCAAGAACAGTGAGCTTGCTCAGAACAAAAGAACTGTGCTTCCTACACACAGGGGCCATGTCTAGTTCAACTCTGCTTAGGAAACTGACAAGAACAGTAGCTCCTCTTCAGTCCAATACACTGTACTTGCTGGGAACATACGTGAGTGCTATTTGCACTGAGTATGGCAATGGGAGTGCAATAGTGACTCTTCTTACCAGAAAACAACTCTTGCTCGTAGGACCAGAAACTGAATGTGACTCAACTCCATTTAGTACTGGGAAACAAACGCGAGCTCGCCTTACAATAAACACACTCTGCTTTTGAGAAAAGAGCACTCTTCTACTCTACTGTTTTTCTTATAGGCCTAGAACAGTGAGCTTGCTCAGAACAAAAAAACTGGGATTCCTACACACACGGACCATATCTAGTTCAATTCTGCTTGGGAAACTGACAAGAACAGTAGATCGACTTCAGTTCAATACACTGTACATGCTGGGAACAGACGCCAGTGCTATTTGCCCTGTGTATGACAATGGGAGCACAATAGTGACTCTTCTTACCAGAAAATAACTCTTGCTTGTAGGACCAGAAACTCCATGGGATTCAACTCCATTTAGGACTAGGAAACAAACGCTAGCTCGTCTTACTAGAAACACACTCTGCTTTTGAGAAAAGAGCACTCTTCTACTCTACTGTGTTTCCTATGGGGTCTGAAAAGTGAGCTTGCTCAGAACAAAAGAACTGTGCTTCCTACACCCACGGGCCATATCTAGTTCAACTCTTCTTAGGAAACTGACAAGAACAGTAGCTCCTCTTCTGTCCAATACACTGTACTTGCTCGGAACAGACGCGAGTGCTATTTGCACTGTATATGGCAATTGCAGAGCAATAGTGACTCTTCATAACAGAAAACAACTCTTGATCGTAGGACCAAAAACTGCATGTGACTCAACTCCATTTAGAAAAGGGAAACAAACGCTAGCTCTCCTTACATGAAACGCACTCTGCTTTTGAGAAAACAGCACTCTTCTACTCTACTGTGTTTCCTTTAGGGCCAGAACAGTGAGCTTGCTCAGAACAAAAGAACTCTGCTTCCTACACACACGGGCCATATCTAGTTCAACTCTGCTTAGGAAACTGACAAGAACAATAGCTCCTCTTCAGTTCAATACACTGTACTTGCTGGGAACAGACGCCAGTGCTATTTGCACTGTGCATGGCAATGGGAGCGCAATAGTGACTTTCCTTACCAGAAAACAACTCTTGCTCGTAGGACCAGAAACTGCATGCGATTCAACTCCATTTATGACTGGGAAACAAACGCTATCTCGCCTTACAAGAAACACACTCTGCTTTTGAGAAAAGAGCACTCTTCTACTCTACTGTGTTTCCTATGGGGTCTGAACAGTGAGCTTGCTCAGAACAAAAGAACTGTGCTTCCTACACACGGGCCATATCTAGTTCAACTCTGCTTAGGAAACTGACAAAAACAGTAGCTCCTCTTCATTCCAATACACTGTACTTGCTGGAACAGACGCGAGTACTATTTGTACTGTGTATGGCAATGGGAGCGCAATAGTGATTCTTCTTACCAGAAAACATCTCTTTCTCGTAGGACCAAAAACTGCATGTGAATCAACTCCATTTATGACTGGGAAACAAACGCTAGCTCGCCTTACAAGAAACACACTCTGCTTTTGAGAAAAGAGCACTCTTCTACTCTACTGTGTTTCCTATAGGGCCAGAACAGTGAGCTTGCTCAGAACAAAAGAACTGTGCTTCCTACACACAGGGGCCATATCTAGTTCAATTCTGCTTAGGAAACTGACAAGAACAGTAGATCTTCTTCAGTCCAATACACTGTACATGCTGGGAACAGACGCCAGTGCTATTTGCCCTGTTTATGACAATGGGATCACAATAGTGACTCTTCTTACCAGAAAACAACCCTTGCTCTTAAAACCAGATACTGCATGTGATTCAACTCCATCTAGGACTGGGAAACAAACGCTAGCTCGCCTTACAAGAAACACACTCTGCTTTTGAGAAAAGAGCACTCTTCTACTCTACTATGTTTCCTATGTGGTCCGAACAGTGAGCTTGCTCAGAACAAAAGAACTGTGCTTCCTACACACACGGGCCATATCTATTTCAACTCTGCTTAGGAAACTGACAAGAACAGTAGCTCCTCTTCAGTTCAATACACTGTACTTGCTGGGAAGAGACGCGAGTGCTATTTGCACTGTCTATGGCAATGGGAGCTCAAAAGTGACTCTTCTTAACAAAAAAAACCTCTTGCTCGTAGGACCAGAAACTGCATGGGATTCAACTCCATTTCTGACTGGGAAATAACCACTAGCTCGCCTTTCAAGAAACACACTCTGCTTTTGAGAAAACAGCACTCTTCTACTCTACTGTGTTTCCTTTAGGGCCAGAACAGTGAGCTTGCTCAGAACAAAAGAACTCTGCTTCCTACACACACGGGCCATATCTAGTTCAACTCTGCTTAGGAAACTGACAAGAACAATAGCTCCTCTTCAGTTCAATACACTGTACTTGCTGGGAACAGACGCCAGTGCTATTTGCACTGTGCATGGCAATGGGAGCGCAATAGTGACTTTCCTTACCAGAAAACAACTCTTGCTCGTAGGACCAGAAACTGCATGCGATTCAACTCCATTTATGACTGGGAAACAAACGCTATCTCGCCTTACAAGAAACACACTCTGCTTTTGAGAAAAGAGCACTCTTCTACTCTACTGTGTTTCCTATGGGGTCTGAACAGTGAGCTTGCTCAGAACAAAAGAACTGTGCTTCCTACACACACGGGCCATATCTAGTTCAACTCTGCTTAGGAAACTGACAAAAACAGTAGCTCCTCTTCATTCCAATACACTGTACTTGCTGGAACAGACGCGAGTACTATTTGTACTGTGTATGGCAATGGGAGCGCAATAGTGATTCTTCTTACCAGAAAACATCTCTTTCTCGTAGGACCAAAAACTGCATGTGAATCAACTCCATTTATGACTGGGAAACAAACGCTAGCTCGCCTTACAAGAAACACACTCTGCTTTTGAGAAAAGAGCACTCTTCTACTCTAAGGTGTTTCCTATAGGGCCAGAACAGTGAGCTTGCTCAGAACAAAAGAACTGTGCTTCCTACACACACGGGCCATATCTATTTCAACTCTGCTTAGGAAACTGACAAGAACAGTAGCTCCTCTTCAGTTCAATACACTGTACTTGCTGGGAAGAGACGCGAGTGCTATTTGCACTGTCTATGGCAATGGGAGCTCAAAAGTGACTCTTCTTAACAAAAAAAACCTCTTGCTCGTAGGACCAGAAACTGCATGGGATTCAACTCCATTTCTGACTGGGAAATAACCACTAGCTCGCCTTTCAAGAAACACACTCTGCTTTTGAGAAAAGAGCACTCTTCTACTCTACTGTTTTTCCTATGGTGTCAGAACAAAAACTGTGCTTCCTACACACAGGGGCCATATGTAGTTCAACTCTGCTTAGGAAACTGACAAGAACAGTAGCTCCTCTTCAGTCCAATACACTGTACTTGCTGGGAACAGACGCGAGTGCTATTTGCCCTGTGTATGACAATGGGAGCACAATAGTGACTCTTCTTACCAGAAAACAACTCTTGCTCGTAGGTCCAGAAACTGCATGTGATTCAACTCCATTTAGGACTGGGAAACAAACGCTACCTCACCTTACAAGAAACACAGTCTTCTTTTGAGAAAAGAGCACACTTCTACTATACTGTTTCCTTTGGGGTCTGAACAGTGAGCTTGCTCTGAACAAAAGAACTGTGCTTCCTACACACACGGGCCATATCTAGTTCAACTCTGCTTAGAAAACTGACAAGAACAATAGCTCCTCTTCAGTCCAACACCCTGTACTTGCTGGGAACAGACGTGAGTGCTATTTGCACTGTGTATTTCAAAGGGAGCATAATAGTGACTTCCCTTACCAGAAAACAACTCTTGCTCGTAGGACCAAAAACTGCATGGGATTCAACTCCATTTAGGACTGGGAAACAAACTCTAGCTCGCCTTACAAGAAACACACTCTGCTTTTGAGAAATGATCACTCTTCTACTCTACGGTGTTTCCTGTAAGCCCAGAACAGTTAGCTTGCTTAGAACAAAAGAACTGTGCTTCCTACACACACGGCCATATCTAGTTCAATTCTGCTTTGTAAAGTGACAAGAACAGTAGATCCTTTTCAGTCCAATACACTGTACTTGCTTTGAACAGACGCCAGTGCTATTTACCCTGTGTACAACAATGGGAGCACAATAGTGACTCTTCTTACCAGAAAACAACTCTTGCTAGTAGGACCAGAAACTGCATGGGATTCAACTCCATTAGGACTGGGAAACAAACGCTAGCTCGACTTACAAGAAACACACTCTAGATTGAGAAAAGAGCACTCTTCAATGCTAATGTGTTTCCTAGAGGGCCAGAACAGTGAGCATTCTCAGAACAAAAGAACTGTGCTTCCTACACACACGGCAATATCTAGTACAATTCTGCTTAGGTAACTGACAAGAACAGTAGATCCTCTTCAGTCCAATACACTGTACATGGTGGGAAACGACGCCAGTGCTATTTGCCCTGTGTATGACAATGGGCGCGCAATAGTGACTCTTCTTACCAGAAAACAACTCTTGCTCGTAGGACCAGAAACTGCATGTGACTCAACTCCATTTAGGACTGGGAAACATACAGTAGCTCGCCTTAGAAGAAACACACTCTGCTTTTTTGAAAAGAGCACTTTTCTACTCTACTGTGTTTCCTTTGGTGTCCGAACAGTGAGTTTGCTCAGAACCAAGGAACTGTGCTTCCTACAAACACGGACCATATCTAGTAAAACTCTGCTTAGGAAACTGAAAAGAACAGTAGCTTCTCTTCAGTCCAATACTCTGTACTTGCTGGGAACAGACGCGAGTGCTATTTGTAAAGTGTATGGTATGAGAGTGCAATAGTGACTCTTCTTACAAGAAAACAACTCTTGCTCGTAGGACCAAAAACTGCATGTGACTCAACTCCATTTAGAACTGGGAAACAAACGCGAGCTCGCCTTACAATAAAGACACTCTGTTTTTGAGAAAAGAGCACTCTTCTACTCCACTGTGTTTCCTATGGGGTCTGAACAGTGAGCTTGCTCAGAACAAAAGAACTGTGCTTCCTACACACACGGGCCATATCTAGTTCATTTCTGCTTAGGAAACTGACAAGAACAGTAGATCCTCTTCATTCCAATTCACTGTACATGCTGGGAACAGACGCCAGTGCTATTTGACCTGTGTATGACAATGGGAGCACAATAGTGACTCTTCTTACCAGAAAACAACTCTTGCTCATAGGACCAGAAACTGCATGTGATTCAACTCCATTTAGGACTTGGAAACAAATGATAGGTCGCCTTACAAGAAACACACTCTGCTTTTGAGAAAAGAGCACTCTTCTACTTTACTGTGATTCCTTTAGGGCAAGAACAGTGAGCTTGCTCAGAACAAAAGAACTGTGCTTCCTACACACAGGGGCCATATCTAGTTCAACTCTGCTTAGGAAACTGACAAGAACAGTAGCTCCTCTTCAGTCCAGTACACTGTACTTGCTGGGAACATACGTGAGTGCTATTTGCACTGAGTATGGCAATGGGAGCGCAATAGTGACTCTTCTTACCAGAAAACAACTCTTGCTCGTAGGACCAGAAACTGCATGTGACTCAACTCCATTTAGTACTGGAAAACAAACGCGAGCTCGCCTTACAATAAACACACTCTGCTTTTGAGAAAAGAGCACTCTTCTACTCTACTGTTTTTCTTATAGGGCTAGAACAGTGAGCTTGCTCAGAACAAAAAAACTGGGATTCCTACACACACGGACCATATCTAGTTCAATTCTGCTTGGGAAACTGACAAGAACAGTAGATCGACTTCAGTTCAATACACTGTACATGCTGGGAACAGACTCCAGTGCTATTTGCCCTGTGTATGACAATGGCAGCACAATAGTGACTCTTCTTACCAGAAAATAACTCTTGCTTGTAGGACCAGAAACTCCATGGGATTCAACTCCATTTAGGACTAGGAAACAAACGCTAGCTCGTCTTACTAGAAACACACTCTGCTTTTGAGAAAAGAGCACTCTTCTACTCTACTGTGTTTCCTATGGGGTCTGAAAAGTGAGCTTGCTCAGAACAAAAGAACTGTGCTTCCTACACCCACGGGCCATATCTAGTTCAACTCTGCTTAGGAAACTGACAAGAACAGTAGCTCCTCTTCTGTCCAATACACTGTACTTGCTCGGAACAGACGCGAGTGCTATTTGCACTGTATATGGCAATTGCAGAGCAATAGTGACTCTTCATAACAGAAAACAACTCTTGATCGTAGGACCAAAAACTGCATGTGACTCAACTCCATTTAGAAAAGGGAAACAAACGCTAGCTCTCCTTACATGAAACACACTCTGCTTTTGAGAAAACAGCACTCTTCTACTCTACTGTGTTTCCTTTAGGGCCAGAACAGTGAGCTTGCTCAGAACAAAAGAACTCTGCTTCCTACACACACGGGCCATATCTAGTTCAACTCTGCTTAGGAAACTGACAAGAACAATAGCTCCTCTTCAGTTCAATACACTGTACTTGCTGGGAACAGACGCCAGTGCTATTTGCACTGTGCATGGCAATGGGAGCGCAATAGTGACTTTCCTTACCAGAAAACAACTCTTGCTCGTAGGACCAGAAACTGCATGCGATTCAACTCCATTTATGACTGGGAAACAAACGCTATCTCGCCTTACAAGAAACACACTCTGCTTTTGAGAAAAGAGCACTCTTCTACTCTACTGTGTTTCCTATGGGGTCTGAACAGTGAGCTTGCTCAGAACAAAAGAACTGTGCTTCCTACACACACGGGCC
The DNA here is from genome assembly GCF_949786415.1 of Peromyscus eremicus. Taxonomy (NCBI): domain Eukaryota; kingdom Metazoa; phylum Chordata; class Mammalia; order Rodentia; family Cricetidae; genus Peromyscus; species Peromyscus eremicus. The sequence continues at coordinate 27,666 of NW_026735080.1, forward strand.
ATATCTAGTTCAACTCTGCTTAGGAAACGGACAAAAACAGTAGCTCCTCTTCATTCCAATACACTGTACTTGCTGGAACAGACGCGAGTACTATTTGTACTGTGTATGGCAATGGGAGCGCAATAGTGATTCTTCTTACCAGAAAACATCTCTTTCTCGTAGGACCAAAAACTGCATGTGAATCAACTCCATTTATGACTGGGAAACAAACGCTAGCTCGCCTTACAAGAAACACACTCTGCTTTTGAGAAAAGAGCACTCTTCTACTCTAAGGTGTTTCCTGTAGGGCCAGAACAGTGAGCTTGCTCAGAACAAAAGAACTGTGCTTCCTACACACAGGGGCCATATCTAGTTCAATTCTGCTTAGGAAACTGACAAGAACAGTAGATCTTCTTCAGTCCAATACACTGTACATGCTGGGAACAGACGCCAGTGCTATTTGCCCTGTTTATGACAATGGGATAGCAACAGTGACTCTTCTTACCAGAAAACAACCCTTGCTCTTAAGACCAGATACTGCATGTGATTCAACTCCATCTAGGACTGAGAAACAAACGCTAGCTCGCCTTACAAGAAACACACTCTGCTTTTGAGAAAAGAGCACTCTTCTACTCTACTATGTTTCCTATGTGGTCCGAACAGTGAGCTTGCTCAGAACAAAAGAACTGTGCTTCCTACACACACGGGCCATATCTATTTCAACTCTGCTTAGGAAACTGACAAGAACAGTAGCTCCTCTTCAGTTCAATACACTGTACTTGCTGGGAAAAGACGCGAGTGCTATTTGCACTGTCTATGGCAATGGGAGCTCAAAAGTGACTCTTCTTAACAAAAAAAACCTCTTGCTCGTAGGACCAGAAACTGCATGGGATTCAACTCCATTTCTGACTGGGAAATAACCACTAGCTAGCCTTTCAAGAAACACACTCTGCTTTTGAGAAAAGAGCACTCTTCTACTCTACTGTTTTTCCTATGGTGTCAGAACAAAAACTGTGCTTCCTACACACAGGGGCCATATGTAGTTCAACTCGGCTTAGGAAACTGACAAGAACAGTAGCTCCTCTTCAGTCCAATACACTGTACTTGCTGGGAACAGACGCGAGTGCTATTTGCACTGTATATGGCAATTGCAGAGCAATAGTGACTCTCTTAACAGAAAACAACTCTTGCTCGTAGGACCAAAAACTGCATGTGACTCAACTCCATTTAGAAAAGGGAAACAAACGTTAGCTTTCCTTACATGAAACACACTCTGCTTTTGAGAAAAGAGCACTCTTCTACTCTACTGTGTTTCCTTTAGAGCCAGAACAGTGTGCTTGCTCAGAACAAAAGAACTGTGCTTCCTACACACAAGGGCCATATCTAGTTCAATTCTGATTAGGAAACTGACAAGAACAGTAGCTCCTCTTCAGTTCAATACACTACACTTGCTGGGAACAGACGCAAGTGATATTTGCCCTGTCTATGACAATGGGATCGCAATAGTGACTCTTCTTACCAGAAAACAACTCTTGCTCTTAAGACCAGATACTGCATGTGATTCAACTCCATTTAGGACTGGGAAACAAACGCTAGCTCGCCTTACAAGAAACACACTCTGCTTTTGAGAAAAGAGCACTCTTCTACTCTACTGTGTTTCCTATGGGGTCCAAACAGTGACATTGCTCAGAACATAAGACCTGTGCTTCCTACACACACAGGCCATATCTAGTTCAACTCTGCTTAGGAAACTGACAAGAACAGTAGCTCCGCTTCAGTCCAATACACTGTACATGGTGGGAAACGACGCCAGTGCTCTTTGCCCTGTGTATGACAATGGGAGCACAATAGTGACTCTTCTTACCAGAAAACAACTCTTGCTCGTAGGTCCAGAAACTGCATGTGATTCAACTCCATTTAGGACTGGGAAACAAACGCTACCTCACCTTACAAGAAACACAGTCTTCTTTTGAGAAAAGAGCACTCTTCTACTCTACTGTGTTTCCTTTGGGGTCTGAACAGTGAGCTTGCTCTGAACAAAAGAACTGTGCTTCCTACACACACGGGCCATATCTAGTTCAACTCTGCTTAGAAAACTGACAAGAACAATAGCTCCTCTTCAGTCCAACACCCTGTACTTGCTGGGAACAGACGCGAGTGCTATTTGCACTGTGTATTTCAAAGGGAGCACAATAGTGACTTCCCTTACCAGAAAACAACTCTTGCTCGTAGGACCAAAAACTGCATGGGATTCAACTCCATTTAGGACTGGGAAACAAACTCTAGCTCGCCTTACAAGAAACACACTCTGCTTTTGAGAAATGATCACTCTTCTACTCTACGGTGTTTCCTGTAAGCCCAGAACAGTTAGCTTGCTTAGAACAAAAGAACTGTGCTTCCTACACACACGGGCCATATCTAGTTCAATTCTGCTTTGTAAAGTGACAAGAACAGTAGATCCTCTTCAGTCCAATACACTGTACTTGCTAGGAACAGACGCCAGTGCTATTTACCCTGTGTACAACAATGGGAGCACAATAGTGACTCTTCTTACCAGAAAACAACTCTTGCTAGTAGGACCAGAAACTGCATGGGATTCAACTCCATTAGGACTGGGAAACAAACGCTAGCTCGACTTACAAGAAACACACTCTAGATTGAGAAAAGAGCACTCTTCAATGCTAATGTGTTTCCTAGAGGGCCAGAACAGTGAGCATTCTCAGAACAAAAGAACTGTGCTTCCTACACACACGGCAATATCTAGTACAATTCTGCTTAGGAAACTGACAAGAACAGTAGATCCTCTTCAGTCCAATACACTGTACATGGTGGGAAACGACGCCAGTGCTATTTGCCCTGTGTATGACAATGGGCGCGCAATAGTGACTCTTCTTACCAGAAAACAACTCTTGCTCATAGGACCAGAAACTGCATGTGATTCAACTCCATTTAGGACTTGGAAACAAATGATAGGTCGCCTTACAAGAAACACACTCTGCTTTTGAGAAAAGAGCACTCTTCTACTTTACTGTGATTCCTTTAGGGCAAGAACAGTGAGCTTGCTCAGAACAAAAGAACTGTGCTTCCTACACACAGGGGCCATATCTAGTTCAACTCTGCTTAGGAAACTGACAAGAACAGTAGCTCCTCTTCAGTCCAGTACACTGTACTTGCTGGGAACATACGTGAGTGCTATTTGCACTGAGTATGGCAATGGGAGCGCAATAGTGACTCTTCTTACCAGAAAACAACTCTTGCTCGTAGGACCAGAAACTGCATGTGACTCAACTCCATTTAGTACTGGGAAACAAACGCGAGCTCGCCTTACAATAAACACACTCTGCTTTTGAGAAAAGAGCACTCTTCTACTCTACTGTTTTTCTTATAGGGCTAGAACAGTGAGCTTGCTCAGAACAAAAAAACTGGGATTCCTACACACACGGACCATATCTAGTTCAATTCTGCTTGGGAAACTGACAAGAACAGTAGATCGACTTCAGTTCAATACACTGTACATGCTGGGAACAGACGCCAGTGCTATTTGCCCTGTGTATGACAATGGGAGCACAATAGTGACTCTTCTTACCAGAAAATAACTCTTGCTTGTAGGACCAGAAACTCCATGGGATTCAACTCCATTTAGGACTAGGAAACAAACGCTAGCTCGTCTTACTAGAAACACACTCTGCTTTTGAGAAAAGAGCACTCTTCTACTCTACTGTGTTTCCTATGGGGTCTGAAAAGTGAGCTTGCTCAGAACAAAAGAACTGTGCTTCCTACACCCACGGGCCATATCTAGTTCAACTCTGCTTAGGAAACTGACAAGAACAGTAGCTCCTCTTCTGTCCAATACACTGTACTTGCTCGGAACAGACGCGAGTGCTATTTGCACTGTATATGGCAATTGCAGAGCAATAGTGACTCTTCATAACAGAAAACAACTCTTGATCGTAGGACCAAAAACTGCATGTGACTCAACTCCATTTAGAAAAGGGAAACAAACGCTAGCTCTCCTTACATGAAACACACTCTGCTTTTGAGAAAACAGCACTCTTCTACTCTACTGTGTTTCCTTTAGGGCCAGAACAGTGAGCTTGCTCAGAACAAAAGAACTCTGCTTCCTACACACACGGGCCATATCTAGTTCAACTCTGCTTAGGAAACTGACAAGAACAATAGCTCCTCTTCAGTTCAATACACTGTACTTGCTGGGAACAGACGCCAGTGCTATTTGCACTGTGCATGGCAATGGGAGCGCAATAGTGACTTTCCTTACCAGAAAACAACTCTTGCTCGTAGGACCAGAAACTGCATGCGATTCAACTCCATTTATGACTGGGAAACAAACGCTATCTCGCCTTACAAGAAACACACTCTGCTTTTGAGAAAAGAGCACTCTTCTACTCTACTGTGTTTCCTATGGGGTCTGAACAGTGAGCTTGCTCAGAACAAAAGAACTGTGCTTCCTACACACACGGGCCATATCTAGTTCAACTCTGCTTAGGAAACGGACAAAAACAGTAGCTCCTCTTCATTCCAATACACTGTACTTGCTGGAACAGACGCGAGTACTATTTGTACTGTGTATGGCAATGGGAGCGCAATAGTGATTCTTCTTACCAGAAAACATCTCTTTCTCGTAGGACCAAAAACTGCATGTGAATCAACTCCATTTATGACTGGGAAACAAACGCTAGCTCGCCTTACAAGAAACACACTCTGCTTTTGAGAAAAGAGCACTCTTCTACTCTAAGGTGTTTCCTGTAGGGCCAGAACAGTGAGCTTGCTCAGAACAAAAGAACTGTGCTTCCTACACACAGGGGCCATATCTAGTTCAATTCTGCTTAGGAAACTGACAAGAACAGTAGATCTTCTTCAGTCCAATACACTGTACATGCTGGGAACAGACGCCAGTGCTATTTGCCCTGTTTATGACAATGGGATAGCAACAGTGACTCTTCTTACCAGAAAACAACCCTTGCTCTTAAGACCAGATACTGCATGTGATTCAACTCCATCTAGGACTGAGAAACAAACGCTAGCTCGCCTTACAAGAAACACACTCTGCTTTTGAGAAAAGAGCACTCTTCTACTCTACTATGTTTCCTATGTGGTCCGAACAGTGAGCTTGCTCAGAACAAAAGAACTGTGCTTCCTACACACACGGGCCATATCTATTTCAACTCTGCTTAGGAAACTGACAAGAACAGTAGCTCCTCTTCAGTTCAATACACTGTACTTGCTGGGAAAAGACGCGAGTGCTATTTGCACTGTCTATGGCAATGGGAGCTCAAAAGTGACTCTTCTTAACAAAAAAAACCTCTTGCTCGTAGGACCAGAAACTGCATGGGATTCAACTCCATTTCTGACTGGGAAATAACCACTAGCTAGCCTTTCAAGAAACACACTCTGCTTTTGAGAAAAGAGCACTCTTCTACTCTACTGTTTTTCCTATGGTGTCAGAACAAAAACTGTGCTTCCTACACACAGGGGCCATATGTAGTTCAACTCGGCTTAGGAAACTGACAAGAACAGTAGCTCCTCTTCAGTCCAATACACTGTACTTGCTGGGAACAGACGCGAGTGCTATTTGCACTGTATATGGCAATTGCAGAGCAATAGTGACTCTCTTAACAGAAAACAACTCTTGCTCGTAGGACCAAAAACTGCATGTGACTCAACTCCATTTAGAAAAGGGAAACAAACGTTAGCTTTCCTTACATGAAACACACTCTGCTTTTGAGAAAAGAGCACTCTTCTACTCTACTGTGTTTCCTTTAGAGCCAGAACAGTGTGCTTGCTCAGAACAAAAGAACTGTGCTTCCTACACACAAGGGCCATATCTAGTTCAATTCTGATTAGGAAACTGACAAGAACAGTAGCTCCTCTTCAGTTCAATACACTACACTTGCTGGGAACAGACGCAAGTGATATTTGCCCTGTCTATGACAATGGGATCGCAATAGTGACTCTTCTTACCAGAAAACAACTCTTGCTCTTAAGACCAGATACTGCATGTGATTCAACTCCATTTAGGACTGGGAAACAAACGCTAGCTCGCCTTACAAGAAACACACTCTGCTTTTGAGAAAAGAGCACTCTTCTACTCTACTGTGTTTCCTATGGGGTCCAAACAGTGACATTGCTCAGAACATAAGACCTGTGCTTCCTACACACACAGGCCATATCTAGTTCAACTCTGCTTAGGAAACTGACAAGAACAGTAGCTCCGCTTCAGTCCAATACACTGTACATGGTGGGAAACGACGCCAGTGCTCTTTGCCCTGTGTATGACAATGGGAGCACAATAGTGACTCTTCTTACCAGAAAACAACTCTTGCTCGTAGGTCCAGAAACTGCATGTGATTCAACTCCATTTAGGACTGGGAAACAAACGCTACCTCACCTTACAAGAAACACAGTCTTCTTTTGAGAAAAGAGCACTCTTCTACTCTACTGTGTTTCCTTTGGGGTCTGAACAGTGAGCTTGCTCTGAACAAAAGAACTGTGCTTCCTACACACACGGGCCATATCTAGTTCAACTCTGCTTAGAAAACTGACAAGAACAATAGCTCCTCTTCAGTCCAACACCCTGTACTTGCTGGGAACAGACGCGAGTGCTATTTGCACTGTGTATTTCAAAGGGAGCACAATAGTGACTTCCCTTACCAGAAAACAACTCTTGCTCGTAGGACCAAAAACTGCATGGGATTCAACTCCATTTAGGACTGGGAAACAAACTCTAGCTCGCCTTACAAGAAACACACTCTGCTTTTGAGAAATGATCACTCTTCTACTCTACGGTGTTTCCTGTAAGCCCAGAACAGTTAGCTTGCTTAGAACAAAAGAACTGTGCTTCCTACACACACGGGCCATATCTAGTTCAATTCTGCTTTGTAAAGTGACAAGAACAGTAGATCCTCTTCAGTCCAATACACTGTACTTGCTAGGAACAGACGCCAGTGCTATTTACCCTGTGTACAACAATGGGAGCACAATAGTGACTCTTCTTACCAGAAAACAACTCTTGCTAGTAGGACCAGAAACTGCATGGGATTCAACTCCATTAGGACTGGGAAACAAACGCTAGCTCGACTTACAAGAAACACACTCTAGATTGAGAAAAGAGCACTCTTCAATGCTAATGTGTTTCCTAGAGGGCCAGAACAGTGAGCATTCTCAGAACAAAAGAACTGTGCTTCCTACACACACGGCAATATCTAGTACAATTCTGCTTAGGAAACTGACAAGAACAGTAGATCCTCTTCAGTCCAATACACTGTACATGGTGGGAAACGACGCCAGTGCTATTTGCCCTGTGTATGACAATGGGCGCGCAATAGTGACTCTTCTTACCAGAAAACAACTCTTGCTCGTAGGACCAGAAACTGCATGTGACTTAACTCCATTTAGGACTGGGAAACATACAGTAGCTCGCCTTAGAAGAAACACACTCTGCTTTTTTGAAAAGAGCACTTTTCTCCTCTACTGTGTTTCCTTTGGTGTCCGAACAGTGAGTTTGCTCAGAACCAAGGAACTGTGCTTCCTACAAACACGGACCATATCTAGTAAAACTCTGCTTAGGAAACTGAAAAGAACAGTAGCTTCTCTTCAGTCCAATACTCTGTACTTGCTGGGAACAGACGCGAGTGCTATTTGTAAAGTGTATGGTATGAGAGTGCAATAGTGACTCTTCTTACAAGAAAACAACTCTTGCTCGTAGGACCAAAAACTGCATGTGACTCAACTCCATTTAGAACTGGGAAACAAACGCGAGCTCGCCTTACAATAAAGACACTCTGTTTTTGAGAAAAGAGCACTCTTCTACTCCACTGTGTTTCCTATGGGGTCTGAACAGTGAGCTTGCTCAGAACAAAAGAACTGTGCTTCCTACACACACGGGCCATATCTAGTTCATTTCTGCTTAGGAAACTGACAAGAACAGTAGATCCTCTTCATTCCAATTCACTGTACATGCTGGGAGCAGACGCCAGTGCTATTTGACCTGTGTATGACAATGGGAGCACAATAGTGACTCTTCTTACCAGAAAACAACTCTTGCTCATAGGACCAGAAACTGCATGTGATTCAACTCCATTTAGGACTTGGAAACAAATGATAGGTCGCCTTACAAGAAACACACTCTGCTTTTGAGAAAAGAGCACTCTTCTACTTTACTGTGATTCCTTTAGGGCAAGAACAGTGAGCTTGCTCAGAACAAAAGAACTGTGCTCCCTACACACAGGGGCCATATCTAGTTCAACTCTGCTTAGGAAACTGACAAGAACAGTAGCTCCTCTTCAGTCCAGTACACTGTACTTGCTGGGAACATACGTGAGTGCTATTTGCACTGAGTATGGCAATGGGAGCGCAATAGTGACTCTTCTTACCAGAAAACAACTCTTGCTCGTAGGACCAGAAACTGCATGTGACTCAACTCCATTTAGTACTGGGAAACAAACGCGAGCTCGCCTTACAATAAACACACTCTGCTTTTGAGAAAAGAGCACTCTTCTACTTTACTGTGATTCCTTTAGGGCAAGAAAAGTGAGCTTGCTCAGAACAAAAGAACTGTGCTTCCTACACACAGGGGCCATATCTAGTTCAACTCTGCTTAGGAAACTGACAAGAACAGTAGCTCCTCTTCTGTCCAATACACTGTACTTGCTCGGAACAGACGCGAGTGCTATTTGCACTGTATATGGCAATTGCAGAGCAATAGTGACTCTTCATAACAGAAAACAACTCTTGATCGTAGGACCAAAAACTGCATGTGACTCAACTCCATTTAGAAAAGGGAAACAAACGCTAGCTCTCCTTACATGAAACACACTCTGCTTTTGAGAAAACAGCACTCTTCTACTCTACTGTGTTTCCTTTAGGGCCAGAACAGTGAGCTTGCTCAGAACAAAAGAACTCTGCTTCCTACACACACGGGCCATATCTAGTTCAACTCTGCTTAGGAAACTGACAAGAACAATAGCTCCTCTTCAGTTCAATACACTGTACTTGCTGGGAACAGACGCCAGTGCTATTTGCACTGTGCATGGCAATGGGAGCGCAATAGTGACTTTCCTTACCAGAAAACAACTCTTGCTCGTAGGACCAGAAACTGCATGCGATTCAACTCCATTTATGACTGGGAAACAAACGCTATCTCGCCTTACAAGAAACACACTCTGCTTTTGAGAAAAGAGCACTCTTCTACTCTACTGTGTTTCCTATGGGGTCTGAACAGTGAGCTTGCTCAGAACAAAAGAACTGTGCTTCCTACACACACGGGCCATATCTAGTTCAACTCTGCTTAGGAAACGGACAAAAACAGTAGCTCCTCTTCATTCCAATACACTGTACTTGCTGAAACAGACGCGAGTACTATTTGTACTGTGTATGGCAATGGGAGCGCAATAGTGATTCTTCTTACCAGAAAACATCTCTTTCTCGTAGGACCAAAAACTGCATGTGAATCAACTCCATTTATGACTGGGAAACAAACGCTAGCTCGCCTTACAAGAAACATACTCTGCTTTTGAGAAAAGAGCACTCTTCTACTCTAAGGTGTTTCCTGTAGGGCCAGAACAGTGAGCTTGCTCAGAACAAAAGAACTGTGCTTCCTACACACAGGGGCCATATCTAGTTCAATTCTGCTTAGGAAACTGACAAGAACAGTAGATCTTCTTCAGTCCAATACACTGTACATGCTGGGAACAGACGCCAGTGCTATTTGCCCTGTTTATGACAATGGGATAGCAACAGTGACTCTTCTTACCAGAAAACAACCCTTGCTCTTAAGACCAGATACTGCATGTGATTCAACTCCATCTAGGACTGAGAAACAAACGCTAGCTCGCCTTACAAGAAACACACTCTGCTTTTGAGAAAAGAGCACTCTTCTACTCTACTATGTTTCCTATGTGGTCCGAACAGTGAGCTTGCTCAGAACAAAAGAACTGTGCTTCCTACACACACGGGCCATATCTATTTCAACTCTGCTTAGGAAACTGACAAGAACAGTAGCTCCTCTTCAGTTCAATACACTGTACTTGCTGGGAAAAGACGCGAGTGCTATTTGCACTGTCTATGGCAATGGGAGCTCAAAAGTGACTCTTCTTAACAAAAAAAACCTCTTGCTCGTAGGACCAGAAACTGCATGGGATTCAACTCCATTTCTGACTGGGAAATAACCACTAGCTAGCCTTTCAAGAAACACACTCTGCTTTTGAGAAAAGAGCACTCTTCTACTCTACTGTTTTTCCTATGGTGTCAGAACAAAAACTGTGCTTCCTACACACAGGGGCCATATGTAGTTCAACTCGACTTAGGAAACTGACAAGAACAGTAGCTCCTCTTCAGTCCAATACACTGTACTTGCTGGGAACAGACGCGAGTGCTATTTGCACTGTATATGGCAATTGCAGAGCAATAGTGACTCTCTTAACAGAAAACAACTCTTGCTCGTAGGACCAAAAACTGCATGTGACTCAACTCCATTTAGAAAAGGGAAACAAACGTTAGCTTTCCTTACATGAAACACACTCTGCTTTTGAGAAAAGAGCACTCTTCTACTCTACTGTGTTTCCTTTAGAGCCAGAACAGTGTGCTTGCTCAGAACAAAAGAACTGTGCTTCCTACACACAAGGGCCATATCTAGTTCAATTCTGATTAGGAAACTGACAAGAACAGTAGCTCCTCTTCAGTTCAATACACTATACTTGCTGGGAACAGACGCAAGTGATATTTGCCCTGTCTATGACAATGGGATCGCAATAGTGACTCTTCTTACCAGAAAACAACTCTTGCTCTTAAGACCAGATACTGCATGTGATTCAACTCCATTTAGGACTGGGAAACAAACGCTAGCTCGCCTTACAAGAAACACACTCTGCTTTTGCAAAAGAACACTCTTCCACTCTACTGTGTTTCCTATAAGGCCAGAACAGTGAGCTTGCTCAGAACAAAAGAACTGTGCTTCCTATACACAGGGGCCATATCTAGTTCAATTCTGCTTAGGAAACTGACAAGAACAGTAGATCCTCTTCAGTCCAATGCACTGTACATGCTGGGAACAGACACCAGTGCTATTTTCACTGTGTATTGGAATGGGAGCTCAGTAGTGACCCTTCTTACCAGAAAACAACTCTTGCTTGTAGGACCAGAAACTGCATGTGATTCAACTCCTTTTCTGACTGGGAAACAAGCACTAGCTCGCCTTACAAGAAACACACTCTGCTTTTGATAAAAGAGCACTCACCTACTCTACTGTGTTTCCTATGCGGTCCTAAGAGTGAGCTTGCTCAGAACAAAAACTGTGCTTCCTACACACAGGGGCCATATCTAGTTCAACTCTGCTTACGATACTGACAAGAACAGTAGCTCCTTTTCAGTCCAATACACTGTACTTGCTGGGAATAGACGCGAGTGATACTTGCACTGTGTATGGCAATGGGAGCGCAATAGTGACATCCTTACCAGAAAACAACTCTTGCTTTTAGGACCAGAAACTGCATTTGACTCAACTCCATTTAGGACTGGGAAACAAACGCTTGCAAACCTTACAAGAAACACACTCTGCATTTGAGAAATGAGCACTCTTCTACACTACTGTGTTTCCTATGGGGTCAGAAAAGTGAGCTTGCTAAGAACAAAAGAACTGTGCTTCGTACACACATGGGCCATATCTAGTTCAACTCTGCTTAGGAAACTGACAAGAACAGTAGCTCCTCTTCAGTTCAATACAGTGTACTTGCTGGGAACAGACGCAAGTGATATTTGCACTGTGTATGGCAATGGCAGCGCAATAGTGACTTTCCTTACCAGAAAACAACTCTTGCTCATAGGACCAGAAACTGCATGTGATTCAACTCCATTTATGACCTAGAAACAAAAGCTATCTCGCCTTACAAGAAACACACTCTGCTTTTGAGAAAAGAGCACTCTTCTACTCTACTGTGTTTCCTTTGGGATCCGAACAGTGAGCTTGCTCAGAACAAAAGAACTGTGCTTCCTACACACAGGGGCCATATCTAGTTAAACTCTGCTTAGGAAACTGACAAGAACAGTAGATCCTCTTCAGTCCAATACACTGTACTTGCTGGGAACAGACGCGAGTGCTATTTGCACTGTCTATGGCAATGGGAGCTCAAAAGTGACTGTTCTTAACAAAAAAAAACCTCTTGCTCATAGGACCAGAAACTGCATGGGATTCAACTCCATTTAGGACTGGGAAATAACCACTAGCTCGCCTTTCAAGAAACACACTCTGCTTTTGAGAAAAGAGCACTCTTCTACTCTACTGTTTTTCCTACGGGGTCCGAAGAGTGAGCTTGCTCAGAACAAAAACTGTGCTTCCTACACACAGGGGCCGTATTTAGTTCAACTCTGCTTAGGAAACTGACAAGAACAGTAGCTCCTCTTCAGTCCAATACTCTTTACTTGCTGGGAACAGACGCGAGTGCTATTTGTACTGTGTATGGTATGGGAGCGCAATAGTGACTCTTCTTACCAGAAAACAACTCTTGCTCGTAGGATCAAAAACTGATGTGACTCAACTCCATTTAGAACTGGGAAACAAACGCGAGCTCGTCTTACAATAAACACACTATGCTTTTGAGAAAAGAGCACACTTGTACTCGACTGTTTTTCTTATTAGTGCCTGAACACTGAGCTTGCTCAGAAGAAAAGAACTGGGAATCCTACACACACGGGCCATATCTAGTTCAATTCTGCTTAGGAAACTGACAAGAACAGTAGATCCATTTCAGTTCAATACACTGTACATGCTGGGAACAGACGCCAGTGCTATTTGCCCTGTGTATGACAATGGAGGCACAATAGTGACTCTTCTTACCAGAAAACAACTCTTGATCGTAGGACAAGAAACTCCATGGGATTCAACTCCATTTAGGAGTGTGAAACAAACACTAGCTCGCCTTACAAGAAACACACTCTGCTTTTGAACAAAGGGCACTGTTTTACTCTACTGAATTTCCTATGGGGTCCGAACAGTGAGCTTGCTCAGAACAAAAGAACTGTGCTTCCTACACACACGGGCCATATCTAGTTCAACTCTGCTTAGGATACTGACAAGAACAGTAGCGCCTCTTCAGTCCATTACACTGTACTTGCTCGGACCAGACGCGAATGCTATTTGCACTGTGTATGGCAATGGGAAAGCAATAGTGACTTTCCTTACCAGAAAACAATTCTTGCTCGTAGGACCGAAAACTGCATGTGATTCAACTCCCTTAAGAACTGGGAAATAAACGCTAGCTCGCCTTACAAGAAACACACTCTGCTTTTGAGAAAAGAGCACTCTTCGACTCTACTGTGTTTCCTATAGGGCCAGAACAGTGAGCTTGCTCAAATAAAAAGAACTGTGCATAGTACACACGGCCATATCTAGCTCAATTCTGCTTAGGAAACTGACAAGAACAGAAGATCCTCTTCAATCCAATACACTGTACATGATGGGAACCGACGCCAGTGCTATTTGCCCTGTGTATGAAAATAGGAGCGCAATAGTGACTCTTCTTACCAGAAAACAACCCTTGCTCGTAGGACCAGAAACTGCATGTGACTCAACTCGATTTAGGACTGGGGAACAAATGGTAGCTCGCCTTACAAGAAACACACTCTGCTTTTGAGAAAAGAGCACTCTTCTACTCTACTGTGTTTCCTGTGGGGTCCGAACAGTGACCTTGCACAGAACAAAGGAACTGTGCTTCCTACACACACGGGCCATATCTAGTTCAACTCTGCTTAGGAAACTGACAAGAACAGTAGCTCCTCTTCAGTCCAATACACTGTACTTGCTGGGAACAGACGCGAGTGCTATTTGCACTGTGTATGGCAATGGGAGCACAATAGTGACTTTCCTTACCAGAAAACAACTCTTGCTCATAGGACCAAAAACTGAATGTGATTCAACTCCATTTAGGACTGGGAAACAAATGCTAGCTTGCCTTACAAGAAACACACTCTGCTTTTGAGAAAAGAGCACTCTTCTACTCTACCCTGTTTCCTATAGGACCAGAACAGAGAGCTTGCACAGAACAAAAGAACTGTGCTTCCTACACACACGGCCATGTCTAGTTCAATTCTGCTTAGGAAACTGACAAGAACAGTAGATCCTCTTCAGTCCAATATACTGTACATGGTGGGAAACGACGCCAGTGCTCTTTGCCCTGTGTATGACAATGGGCGCGCAATAGTGACTCTTCTTACCAGAAAACAACTCTTGCTCGTAGGACCAGAAACTGCATGTGACTCAACTCCATTTAGGACTGGGGAACAAACGGTAGCTCGCCTTACAAGAAACACACTCTGCTTTTGAGAAAAGAGCACTCTTCTACTCTACTGTGTTTCCTAATGGGTCCGAAGAGTGACCTTGCTCAGAACAAAGGAACTGTGCTTCCTACACACACGGGCCATATCTAGTTCAACTCTGCTTAGGAATCTGACAAGAACAGTAGCGCCTCTTCAGTCCAATACACTGTACTTGATGGGAACAGACGCGAGTGCTATTTGCACTGTGTATGGCAATTGGAGCACAATAGTGACTTCCTTACCAGAAAAAAAACTCTTTCTCGTAGGACCAAAAACTGCATGTGACTCAACTCCATTTAGGACTGGGAAACAAACGCTAGCTTGCCTTACAAGAAACACACTCTGCTTTTGATAAAAGAGCACTCTTCTACTCTACTGTGTTTCCTATAGGGCCAGAACAGTGAGCTTGCTCAGAACAAAAGAACTGTGCTTCCTACACACACGGGCCATATCTAGTTCAACTCTGCTTAGGAAACTGACAAGAACAGTAGCTCCTCTTCAGTCCAATACACTGTACTTTCTGGGAACAGACGCGAGTGCTATTTGCACTGTGTATGGCAATGGGAGCGCAATAGTGACTCTTCTTACCAGAAAACAACTCTTGCTCGTAGGACCAGAAACTGCATGTGACTCAACTCTAAGTAGGACTGGGAAAAAAACGCTAGCTCCCCTTACAAGGAACACACTCTGCTTTTGAGAAAAGAGCACTCTTCTAATCTACTGTTTTTCCTATAGGGCCAGAACAGTGAGCTTGCTCAGAACAAAAGAACTGTGCTTCCTACACACACGGGCCATATCTAGTTCATTTCTGATTAGGAAACTGACAGGAACAGTAGATCCTCTTCAGTCCAATTCACTGTACATGCTGGGAACAGACGCCAGTGCTATTTGCCCTGTGTATGACAATGGGAGCACAATAGTGAGTCTTCTTACGAGAAAACAACTCTTGCTTGTAGTACCGAAAACTGCATGTGATTGAACTCCATTTAGGACTGGGAAATAAACGCTAGCTCGCCTTACAAGAAACACACTCTGCTTTTGAGAAAAGAGCACTCTTCTACTCTACTGTGTTTCCTATAGTTCCAGAACAGTGAGCTTGCTCAGAAGATAAGAACTGTGCATCCTACACACACGGCCATATCTAGTTCAATTCTGCTTAGGAAACTAACAAGAACAGAAGATCCTCTTCAATCCAATACACTGTACATGCTGGGAACAGACGCCAGTTCTATTTGCCCTGTGTATGACAATGGGAGCGCAATAGTGAGTCTTCTTATCAAAAAAAAACTCTTGCTCGTAGGACCAGAAACTGCATGTGATTCAACACCATTTAGAACTGGGAAAAAAACGGTAGCTCGCCTTACAAGAAACACACTCTTCTTTTGAGAAAAGAGCACTCCTCTAATCTACTGTGTTTCCTATGGGGTCCGAACAGTGACCTTGCTCAGAACAAAGGAACTGTGCTACCTATACACACAGGCCATATCTAGTTCAACTCTGCTTTGGAAACTGTCAAGAACAGTAGCTCCTCTTCAGTCCAATACACTGTACTTGCTGGGAACAGACGCGAGTGATATTTGCACTGTGCATGGCAATGGGATCGCAATAGTGTCTTTCCTTACCAGAAAACTACTCTTGCTCATAGGACCAAAAACTGAATGTGATTCAAATCCATTTAGGACTGGGAAACAAATATTAGCTTGCCTTACAAGAAACACACTCTGCTTTTGAGAAAAGAGCACTCTTCTACTGTACCATGTTTCCTATAGGGCCAGAACAGAGAGCTTGCTCAGAACAAAAGAACTGTGCTTCTGACACACACGGCCATATCTAGTTCAATTCTGCTTAGAAAACTGACAAGAACAGTAGCTCCTCTTCAGTCCAATACACTGTACATGCTGGGAACCGACGCCAGTGCTATTTGCCCTGTGTATGACAATGGGAGCGCAATAGTGACTCTTTTTGCCAGAAAACAACTCTTGCTCGTAGGACCAGAAACTGCATGTGACTCAACTCCATTTAGGACTGGGGAAAAAACGGTAGCTCGCCTTACAAGAAACAAACTCTGCTTTTGAGAAAAGAGCACTCTTCTACTCTACTGTGTTTTCTGTGGGGTCCGAACAGTGACCTTGCTCAGAACAAAGGAACTGTGCTTCCTACACAAACGGCCATATCTAGTTCAATTCTGCTTAGGAAACTGACAAGAACAGTAGCTCCTCTTCAGTCCAATACACTGTACTTGCTGGGAACAGACGCGTGTGCTATTTGCCCTGTGTATGAAAATGGGAGCGCAATAGTGACTCTTCTTACCAGAAAACTACTCTTGCTCGTAGGACCAGAAACTGCATGCGGTTCAACTCCATTTCTGACTGGGAAACAAACACTAGCTCTCCTGATAAGAAACACACTCTGGTTTTGAGTAAAGAGCACTCTTCTACTCTACTGTGTTTCCTATGGCAGTGAGCTTGCTCAGAACAAAAGAACTGTGCTTCCTACACACACGGGCCATATCTAATTCAACTCTGCTTAGGAAACTGACAAGAACAGTAGCTCCTCTTCAGTCCAATATACTGTACTTGCTGGGAACAGACGCGAGTGCTATTTACACTGTGTATGGTAATGGGAACTCAATTGTGACTTTCCTTACCAGAAAACAACTCTTGCTTGCAGGACCGAAAACTGCATGTGATTCAACTCCATTTAGAACTGGGAAATAAATGCTAGCTCGCCTTACAAGAAACAGACTCTGCTTTTGAGAAAAGAGCACGCTTCTACTCTACTGTGTTTCCTATAATGTCAGAACAGTGAGCTTGCTAAGAACAAAAGAACTGTGCTTCCTACACACACGGCCATATCTAGATCAATTCTCCTTAGGAAACTGACAAGAACAGTAGCTCCTCTTCAGTCCAATACACTGTACATGCTGGGAACCGACACCTGTGCTATTTGCCCTGTGTACGACAATGGGAGCGCAATAGTGACTCTTCTTACCAGAAAACAACTCTTGCTCATAGGACAAGAAACTGCATGTGATTCAACTCCATTTAGGACTGGGAAACAAACGCTAGCTCGTCTTACAAGAAACACACTCTGCTTCTGAGAAAAGAGCACTCTTCTACTCTACTGTTTTTCCTATGGCGTCCGAACAAAGAGCTTGCTCAGAACAAAAGAACTGTGCTTCCTACACACATGGCCATATCTAGTTCAATTCTGCTTAGGATCCTGAGAAGAACAGTAGATTCTCTTCAGTCCAATACACTTTACATGCTGGGGACAGACGCGAGTGCTATTTGCCCTGTGTATGTCAATGGGAGCGCAATAGTGACTCTTCTTACCAGAAAACAACTCTTTCTTGTAGGACCAGAAACTGCATGGGATTCAACTCCATTTAAGACTGGGAAACAAACGCTAGCTCGCCTTACAAGAAACACACTCTGCTTTTGAGAAAAGAGCACTCTTCTACGCTACTGTTTTTCCTATAGGACCAGAACAGTGAGCTTGCTCAGAACAAAAGAACTGTGCTTCCTACACACACTGGCCATATCTAGTTCAACTCTGCTTAGGAAACTGACAAGAACAGTAGCTCCTCTTCAGTCCAATACACTGTACTTGGTGGGAACAGACGCGAGTGCTATTTGCACTGTATATGTCAATGGGAGAGCAATAGTGACTTTCCTTGCCAGAAAACAACTCTTGCTTGTAAACCAAAAACTGCATATGACTCAACTCCATTTAGGACTTTTTAACAAACGGTAGCTCGCCTTACAAGAAACACACTCTGCTTTTGAGAAAAGAGCACTCTTCTACTCTACTGTGTTTCCTATAGGGCCAGAAGAGTGAGCTTGCACAGAATAAAGGAACTGTGCTTCCTACACAAACGGGCCATATCTAGTTTAACTCTGCTTAGGAAACTGACAAGAACAGTAGCTCCTCTTCAGTCCAATACACTGTTCATGCTGGGAACAGACGAGAGTGGTGTTTGCAATGTGTATGGCAATGGGAGCACAATAGTGACTCTTCTTAACACAAAACAAATCTTGCTTGTAGGACCAGAAATTGCATGGGATTCAACTCCATTTCTGACTGGGAAACAAACACTAGCTTGCCTTATGAGAAACAAACTCTGCTTTTGAGAAAAGAGCACTCATCTACTCTACTGGGTTTCCTAGAGTGCCAGAACAGTGAGCTTGCTCAAAATAAAGGAACTGTGCTTCCTACACACATGGGCCATATCTAGTTCAACTCTGCTTAGGAAACTGACAAGAACAGTACCTCCTCTTCAGAACAATACACTGTACTAGCTGGGAACAGACGTGAGTGCTATTTGCACTCTGTATGACAATAGGAGCGCAATAGTGACTTTCCTTACCAGAAAACAACTCTTGCTCGTAGGACTAAAAACTGCATGTGTCTCAACTCCATTTAGGACTGGGAAACAAACGCTATCTCACCTTACAAGAAAGACACTCTGCTTTTGAGAAAGGAGCAGTCTTCTACTCTACTATGTTTCCTATAGGGCCAGAACAGTGAGCTTGCTCAGAACAAAAGAACTGTGCTTCCTACATACACGGGCCATATCCAGTTCAACTCTGCTTAGGAAACTGACAAGATCAGTAGCTCCTCTTCAGTCCAATACTCTGTACTTGCTGGGAACAGACGCGAGTGTTATTGCACTGTCTACAGCAACGGGAGCGCAATAGTGACTTTCCTTACAAGAAAACAACTCTTGCTCGTAGGAACAGAAACTGCATGGGATTCAACTTCATTTAGGACTGGGAAACAAACCCTAGCTCGCCTTACAAGAAACGCACTCTGCTTTTGCGAAAAGAGCACTCTTCTTCTCTACTGTGTTTCCTATGGGGTCCGAACAGTGAGCTAGCTCAGAAAAAAAGAACTGTGCTTCCTACACACACGGGCCATATCTAGTTCAACTCTGCTTAGGAAACTGACAAGGAAAGTAGATCCTCTTCAGTCCAATACACTGTACTTACTGGGATCAGACGCGAGTGCTATTTGCACTGTGTATTGCAATGGGAGCTCAATAGTGACTCTTATTACCAGAAAACAAATCTTGCTCGTAGGAACAGAAACCGCATGGGATTCAACTCAATTTCTGACTGGGAAACAAACCATAGCTCGCCCTACAAGAAACATAAACTGCTTTTGCGAAAAGAGCACTGTTCTACTCTACTGTGTTTCCTATAGGGCAGAACAGTGAGCTTGCTCAAAAAAAAAGAAGTGTGCTTCCTACACACACGGGCCATATCTAGTTCAACTCTGCTTAGCAAACTGACAAGGACAGTAGCTCCACTTCAGTCCAATACACTGTAAATGCTGGGAACGGTCGCCAGTGCTATTTGCACTGTGTATGACAATGGGAGCGCAATAGTGACTCTTCTTTCTAGAAAACAACTCTTGCTCGTAGGACCATAAACTGTATGTGATTCAACTCCATTTAGGACTGGGAAACAAACGCTAGCTCGCCTTACAAGAAACACACTCTGCTTTTGAGAAAAGAGCACTCTTCTACTCCACTGTGTTGCCTATGGGGTCCGAACAGTGAGATTGCTCATAATAAAAGAACAGTGCCTCCTACACTCACGGGCCATATCTAGTACAACTCTGCTTAGGAAACTTACAAGAACAGTAGCTCCTCTTCAGTCCAATACACTGTACTTGCTGGGAACAGACGCGAGTGCTAATTTCACTGTGTATGGCATTGGGAGCACAAGACTGTCTTTCCTTACCAGAAAACAACTCTTGTTCGTAGGACCAAAAACTGCATGTGTTTCAACTCCATTAAGGACTGGGAAACAAACGCTAGCTTGTCTTACAAGAAACACACTCTGCTTTTGAGAAAAGAGCACTCTTCTACTCTACTGTGTTTCCTATAGGGCCAGAAGAGTGAGCTTGCTCAGAACAAAAGAACTGTGCTTCCTACACACACGGCCATATCTAGTTAAATTCTGGTAAGGAAACTGATAAGAACAGTAGATCCTCTTCTGTCCAATACACTGTACTTGCTGGGAACAAACGCCAGTGCTATTTGTCCTTTGTATGAAAATGGGAGTGCAATATTGACTCTTCTTTCTAGAAAAAAACTCTTGCTCGTAGGACCAGAAACTGCATGTGATTCAACTCCATTTAGGACTAGGAAACAAACGCTAGCTCACCTTACAAGAAACACACCCTGCTTTTGAGAAAAGAGCACTCTTCTACACTACAGTGTTGCCTATGGGGTCCGAACAGTGAGCTAGCTCAGAACAAAAGAACTGTGCTTCCTACACTCACGGGCCATATCTAGTAAAACTCTGCTTAGGAAACATACAAGAACAGTAGCTCCTCTTCAGTCCAATACACTGTACTTGCTAGGAACAGACGCGAGTGCTATTTGCACTGTGTATAGCAATGGGAGCGCAATGGTGACTCTTCATACCAGAAAACAACTCTTGCTCGTAGGAATAGAAACTACATGGGATTCAACTCCATTTATGACTGGGAAACAAACGCTAGCTCGCATTACAAGAAAAACACTCTGCTTTTGAGAAAAGGGCACTCTTCTACTCTACTGTGTTTCCTATGGGGTCCGAACAGTGAGTTTGCTCAGAACAAAAGAACTGTGCTTCCTACACACACGGGCCATATCTAGTTCAACTCTGCTTGGGAAACTGACAAGAACAGTAGCTCCTCTTCTGTCCAATACACTGTACTTGCTGGGAACAGACGCGAGTGCTATTTGCACTGTGTATGGCAATGAAAGCGCAATAGTGACTCTCCTTACCAGAAAACAACTCTTGCTCGTAGGACCAGAAACTGCATGGGATCCAACTCCATTTAGGACTGGGAAACAAACGCTAGCTCGCCTTACAAGAAACACACTCTGCTTTTGAGAAAAGAGCACTCTTCTACTCTACAGTGTTTCCTATGGGGTCCTAACAGTGAGCTTGCTCAGAACAAAAGAACTGTGCTTCCTACACACAAGGGCCATATCTACTACAACTCTGCTTAGGAAACTGACAAGAGCTGTAGCTCCTCTTCAGTCCAATACACTGTACTTGCTGGGAACAGACGCCAGGGCTATTTTCACTGTGTATGTCATTGGGAGTGCAACAGTGACTTTCCTTACCAGAAAACAACTCTTGCTCGTAGTTCCAAAAACTGCATGTGATTCAACTCCAGTTAGGACTGGGAAACAAACGCTAGCTCGCCTTACAAGAAACACACTCTGCTTTTGAGAAAAGAGCACTCATCTAATCTACTGTGTTTCCTATAGGGCCAGAAGAGTGAGCTTCCTCAGAACAAAAGAACTGTGCTTCCTACCCACAAGGCCATATCTAGTTCAATTCTGCTTAGGATACTAACAACTACAGTAGATCCTCTTCAGTCCAATACACTGTACTTGCTGGGAACAGACGCCAGTGCTATTTGCCCTGTGTATGACAATGGGAGCGCAATAGTGACTCTTCTTACCAGAAAACAACTCTTGCTCGTAGGACCAGAAACTGCATGTGATTCAACTCCCTTTAGGACTGGGAAAAAAACGCTAGCTCGCCTTACAAGAAACAAACTCTGCTTTTGAGAAAAGAGCACTCTTCTACTCTACTGTGTTTCCTATAGGGCCAGAACTGTGAGCTGGCTCAGAACAAAAGAACTGTGCTTTCTACACACACAACCATATCTAGTTCAATTCTGCCTAGGAACCTGACAAGAACAGTAGATCCTCCTCAGTCCAATACACTGTACTTGCTGGGAACAGACGCGAGTGCTATTTGCACTGTGTATGGTAATGGGAACTCAATAGTGACTTACCTTACCAGAAAACAACTCTTGCTTGTAGGACCGAAAACTGCATGTGATTCAACTCCGTTTAGAACTGGGAAATAAACGCTAGCTCGCTTTACAAGAAACAGACTCTGCTTTTGAGAAAAGAACACTCTTCAACTCTACTGTGTTTCCTATAAGGCCAGAACATTGAGCTTGCTAAGAACAAAAGAACTGTGCTTTGTACACACACGGACATATCTAGATCAATTCTGCTTAGGAAACTGACAAGAACAGTAGATCCTCTTCAGTCCAATACACTGTACATGCTGAGAACCGACACCAGTGCTATTTGCCCTGTGTATGACAATGGGAGCGCAATAGTGACTCTTCTTACCAGAAAACAACTCTTACTCGTGGGACCAAAAACTGCATGTGATTCAACTCCATTTAGGACTGGAAAACAAACGCTAGCTCGCCTTACAAGAAACACACTCTGCTTATGAGAAAAGAGCACTCTTCTACTCTACTGTGTTTCCTAAGGGGTCCGAACAGTGAGCTTCCTCAGAACAAAAGAACTGTGCTTCCTACACAGGGCCATATCTAGTTCAATTCTGCTTAGGAACCTGACAAGAACAGTAGATTCTCTTTAGTCCAATACACTGTACATGCTGGGAACAGACGCGAGTGCTATTTGCCCTTTGTATGACAATGGGAGCACAATAGTGACTCTTCTTACCAGAAAACAACTCTTGCTCGTACGACCAGAAACTGCATGTGATTCAACACCACTTAGGACTGGGAAACAATCGCTAGCTTGCCTTACAAGAAAGAGACTCTGTTTTTGAGAAAAGAGCACTCTTCTACTCTACTGTGTTTCCTATGGGGTCCGAACAGTGAGCTTGCTCGTAACAAAAGAACTGTGCTTCCTACACACACAGGCCATATCTAGTTCTACTCTGCTTAGGAAACTGACAAGAAAAGTGCTCCTCTTCAGTACAATACACTGTAATTTCTGTGAACAGACGCGAATGCTATTTGCACTGTGTATGACAATGGGAGCACAATAGTGACTTTCCTTACCAGAATTCGACTCTTGCTCGTAGGACCAAAAACTGCATGTGATTCAACTCCATTTAAAACTGGGAAATAAACGCTAGCTCGCCTTACCAGAAAGAGACTCTGCTTTTGAGAAAAGAGCACTCTTCTACTCTACTGTGTTTCCTATATGGCCAGAACAGTGAGCTTGCTCAGAACAAAAGAACTGTGCTTCCTACACACACGGCCATATCTAGATCAATTCTGCTTAGGAAACTGACAAGAACAGTAGATCTTCTTTAGTCCAATACACTGTACATGCTGGGAACCGACACCAGTGCTATTTGCCCTGTGTATGACAATGGGAGCACAATAGTGACTCTTCTTACCAGAAAACAACTCTTGCTCGTAGGACAAGAAACTGCATGTGATTCAACTCCATTTAGGACTGGGAAACAAAGCTAGCTCGCTTTACAAGAAACACACTCTGCTTTTGAGAAAAGAGCACTCTTCTACTTTACTGTGTTTCCTATGGGGTCCGAACAGTGAGCTTGCTCAGAACAAAAGAACTGTGCTTCCTACACACACGGGCCATATCTACTTCACCTCTGCTAAGGAAACTGACAAGAGCTGTAGCTCCTCTTCAGTCCAATACACTGTAATTGCTGGGAACAGACGCCAGGGCTATTTTCACTGTGTATGGAATTGGGAGTGCAACCGTGACTTTCCTTACCAGAAAACAACTCTTGCTCGTAGTTCCAAAAACTGCATGTGATTCAACTCCATTTAGGACTGGGAAACAAACGCTAGCTCGCCTTACAAGAAACACACTCTGCTTTTGAGAAAAGAGCACTCATCTAATCAACTGTGTTTCCTATTGGGCCAGAAGAGTGAGCTTCCTCAGAACAAAAGAACTGTGCTTCCTACCCACAAGGCCATATCTAGTTCAATTCTGCTTAGGAAACTAACAACTACAGTAGATCCTCTTCAGTCCAATACACTGGACTTGCTGGGAACAGACGCAAGTTCTATTTGCCCTGTGTATGACAATGGGAGCGCAATAGTGATTCTTCTTACCAAAAAACAACTCTTGCTCGTAGGACCAGAAACTGCATGTGATTCAACTCCCTTTAGGACTGGGAAAAAAACGCTAGCTCGCCTTACGAGAAACAAAATTTGCTTTTGAGAAAAGAGCACTCTTCTACTCTACTGTGTTTTCTATAGGGCCAGAACTGTGAGCTGGCTCAGAACAAAAGAACTGTGCTTTCTACACACACAGCCATATCTAGTTCAATTCTGCCTAGGAAACTGACAAGAACAGTAGATCCTCCTCAGTCCAATACACTGTACTTGCTGGGAACAGACGCGAGTGCTATTTGCACTGTGTATGGTAATGGGAACTCAATAGTGTCTTTCCTTACCAGAAAACAACTCTTGCTCGTAGGACCGAAAACTGCATGTGATTCAACTCCATTTAGAACTGGGAAATAAACGCTAGCTCGCTTTACAAGAAACAGACTCTGCTTTTGAGAAAAGAACACTCTTCTACTCTACTGTGTTTCCTATAAGGCCAGAACAGTGCGCTTGCTCAGAACAAAAGAACTGTGCTTTGTACACACACGGACATATCTAGATCAATTCTGATTAGGAAACTGACAAGAACAGTAGATCCTCTTCAGTCCAATACACTGTACATGCTGAGAACCGACACCAGTGCTATTTGCCCTGTGTATGACAATGGGACCGCAATAGTGACTCTTCTTACCAGAAAACAACTCTTGCTCGTGGGACCAAAAACTGCATGTGATTCAACTCCATTTAGGACTGGAAAACAAACGCTAGCTCGCCTTACAAGAAACACACTCTGCTTTTGAGAAAAGAGCACTCTTCTACTCTACTGTGTTTCCTATGGGGTCCGAACAGTGAGCTTGCTCAGAACAAAAGAACTGTGCTTCCAACACAGGGCCATATCTAGTTCAATTCTGCTTAGGAACCTGACAAGAACAGTAGATTCTCTTCAGTCCAATACACTTTACAAGCTGGGAACAGACACTAGTGCTATTTGCCCTGTGAATGACAATGGAAGCACAATAGTGACTCTTCTTACCAGAAAACAACTCTTGCTCGTAGGAACAGATCTGCAAATGAGTCAACACCACTTAGGACTGGGAAACAATTGCTAGCTCACCTTACAAGAAACACACTCTGCTTTTGAGAAAAGACACTCTTCTACTCTACTGTGTTTCCTACAGGGCTAGAACAGTGAGCCTGCTCAGAATAAAAGAACTGTACTTCCTACACACACAGTCCATATCTAGTTCAATTCTGATTAGGAAACTGACAAGAACAGTACATCCTCTTCAGTCCAATACACAGTACAAGCTGGGAAGAGACACCAGAGCTATTTGCAATGTGTATGACAATGGGAGCGCAATAGTGACTCTTCTTACCAGAAAACAACTCTTGCTTGTAGGAACAGAAACTGCATGGGATTCAACTCCATTTCTGACTGGGAAACAAACACTAGCTAGCCTTACAAGAAACACACTCTGCTTTTGAGGAAAGGGCACTCTTCTACTCTACACTGTTTCCTATGGGGTCCGAAGAGTGAGCTTGCTCAAAACAAAAGAACTGTGCTTCCTACGTACACGGGCCATATCTAGTTCAACTCTGCTTATGAAACTGACAAGAACAGTAGCTCCTCTTCAGTCCAACACACTGTACTTGGTGGGAACAGACGCGAGTGCTATTTGCAATGTGTATGGCAATGGGAGCGCAATAGTGACTTTCCTTACCAGAAAACAACTCTTGCTCGTAAACCAAAAACTGCATGTGATTCAACTCCATTTAGGACTGGGAAACAAACGTTAGCTCGTCTTACAAGAAACACACTCTGCTTTTGAGAAAAGAGCACTCTTCTACTTTACTGTGTTTCCTATGGGGTCCGAACAGTGAGCTTGCTCAGAACAAAATAACTGTGCTTCCTACACACACGGCCATATCTAGTTCAATTCTGCTTAGGAAACTGACAAGAACAGTAGCTCCTCTTCAGTCCAATACACTGTACTTGCTGGGACCAGACGCGTGTGCTATTTGCCCTGTGTATGAAAATGGGAGCGCAATAGTGACTCTTCTTATCAGAAAACTACTCTTGCTCGTAGGACCAGAAACTGCATGTGATTCAACTCCATTAAGACTGGGAAACAAACGCTAGCTCGCCTTACAAGAAACACACTCTGCTTTTGAGAAAAGAGCACTCTTCTACTCTACTGTGTTTCCTATGGCGTCTGAACAAAGAGCTTGCTCAGAAAAAAAGAAGTGTGCTTCCTACACACACGGCCATACCTAGTTCAATTCTGCTTAGGAAACTGACAAAAACAGTAGATTCTCTTCAGTCCAATACACTTTACATGCTGGGGACAGACGCGAGTGCTATTTGCTCTGTGTATGACAATGAGAGCACAAGTGTGACTCTTCTTACCAGAAAACAACTCTTGCTTGTAGGACCAGAAACTGCATGGGATTCAACTCCATTTAAGACTGGGAAACAAACGCTAGCTCGCCCTACAAGAAACACACTCTGCTTTTGAGAAAAGAGCACTCTTCTACTCTACTGTTTTTCCTATGGGACCAGAACATTGAGCTTCCTCAGAACAAAAGAACTGTGCTTCGTACACACACTGGCCATATCTAGTTCAACTCTGCTTAGGAAACTGACAAGAACAGTAGCTCCTCTTCAGTTCAATACACTGTACTTGCTGGGAACAGACGCGAGTGCTATTTGCACTGTGTATGGCAATGGGACCGCAAGAGTGATTCCTTACCAGAAAACAACTCTTGCTCGTAGGACCAGAAACTGCATGTGATTCAACTCCATTTCTGACTGGGAAACAAACACTAGCTTGCCATATGAGAAACAAACTCTGCTTTTGAGAAAAGAGCACTCTTCTACTCTATACTGTTTCCTATGGAGTCCGAACAGTGAGATGGCTCAGAACAAATGAATTTTGCTTCCTAGGTACACGGGCCATATCTAGTTCAACTCTGCTTAGGAAACTGACAAGAACAGTAGCTCCTCTTCAGTCCTATACACTGTACTTGCTGGGAACAGACGCGAGTGCTATTTGCACTGTGTATGGCAATGAAAGCGCAATAGTGACTTTCCTTACCAGAAAACAACTCTTGCTCGTAGGACCAGAAACTGCATGAGATTCAACTCCATTTAGGACTGGGAAACAAACGCTAGCTCGCCTTACAAGAAACATACTCTGCTTTTGAGAAAAGAGCACTCATCTACTATACTGTGTTTCCTATGGGGTCCTAACAGTGAGCTTGCTCAGAACAAAAGAACTGTGCTTCCTACACACAAGGGCCATATCTACTTCAACTCTGCTTAGGAAACTGACAAGAGCTGTAGCTCCTCTTCAATCCAATACACTGTACTTGCTGGGAACAGATGCCAGTGCTATTTTCACTGTGTATGGCATTGGGAGTGCAACAGTGACTTTCCTTACCAGAAAACAACTCTTGCTCGTAGGACCGAAAACTGCATGTGATTCAACTCCATTTAGAACTGGGAAATAAACGCTAGCTCGCCTTACAAGAAACAGACTCTGCTTTTGAGAAAAGAACACTCTTCTACTCTACTGTGTTTCCTATAAGGCCAGAACAAAAGAACTGTGCTTTCTACACACACGGCCATATCTAGATCAATTCTGCTTAGGAAACTGACAAGAACAGTAGCTCCTCTTCAGTCCAATACACTGTACATGCTGAGAACTGACACCAGTGCTATTTGCCCTGTGTATGACAATGGGAGCGCAATAGTGACTCTTCTTACCAGAAAACAACTCTTGCTCGTGGGACCAAAAACTGCATGTGATTCAACTCCATTTAGGACTGGGAAACAAACGCTAGCTCGCCTTACAAGAAACACACTCTGCTTTTGAGAAAAGAGCACTCTTCTAATCTACTGTGTTTCCTGTAGGGCCAGAAGAGTGAGCTTGCTCAGAACAAAAGAACTGTGCTTCCTACACACACGGGCCATATCTAGTTCAACTCTGCTTAGGAAACTAACGAGAACAGTAGCTCATCTTCAAAACAATACACTGTACTTGCTGGGAACAGACGCGAGGGCTATTTGCACTGTGTATTGCAATCAGAGCGCAATAGTGACTCTTCTTACCAGAAAACAGCTCTTGCTCATAGGAACAGAAACAGCATGGGATTCAACTCCATTTCTGACTGGGCAACATACCCTAGCTCGCCTTACAAGAAACACACTCTGCTTTTGCGAAAAGAGCACTCTTCTACTCTACTGTGTTTCCTATAGGGCAGAACAGTGAGCTTGCTCAGAACAAAAGAAGTGTGCTTCCTACACACACGGGCCATATGTAGGTGAACTCTGCAAAGCAAACTGACAAGGACAGTAGCTCCTCTTCAGTCCAATACACTGTAAATGCTGGGAACAGACGCCAGTGCTATTTGTCCTGTGTATGACAATGGGAGCGCAATAGTGACTCTTCTTACCAGAAAACAACTCTTGCTCGTAGGAAAAGAAACTTCATGGGATTCAACTCAATTTATGACTGGGAAACAAACGCTAGTGCGTCTTACAAGAAACACACTCTGCTTTTTAGAAAAGGGCACTCTTCTACTGTACAGGGTTTCCTATGGGGTCCGAACAGTGAGCTTGGTCAGAACAAAAGAACTGTGCTTCCTACACACACGGGCCATATCTAGTTCAACTCTGCTTAGGATACTGACAAGAACAGTAGCTGCTCTTCAGTCCAATACACTGTACATGCTGGAAACAGACGCGAGTGCTATTTGCACTGTATATGGCAAAGGGAGCGCAATAGTGACTTTCCTTACCAGAAAACAACTCTTGCTCGTAGGACCAGAAACTGCATGTGATTCATCTACATTTAGGACTGAGAAACAAATAGTAGCTCGCCACAAGAAACACACTCTGCTTTTCAGAAAAGAGCACTCTTCTACTATACTGTGTTTCCTATGGGGTCCTAACAGTGAGCTTGCTCAGAAAAAAAAAAACTGTGCTTCCTACACACACGGGCCATATCTAGTTCAACTCTGCTTAGGAAACTGACAAGAACAGTAGCTCCTCTTCAGTCCAATACACTGTACTTGCTGGGAACAGACGCGAGTGCTATTTTCACAGTGTATGGCATTGGGAGTGCAACAGTGACTTTCCTTACCAGAAAACAACTCTTGCTCGTAGGACCAAAAACTGCATGTGATTCAACTCCATTTAGGACTGGGAAACAAACCCTAGCTCGCCTTACAGGAAACACACTCTGCTTTTGAGAAAAGAGCACTCTTCTACTCTACTGTGTTTCCTATAGTGCCAGAAGAGTGAGCTTGCTCAGAACAAAAAAACTGTGCTTCCTAAACACACGGCCATATCTAGTTCAATTCTCCTTAGGAAACTGACAAGAACAGTAGATCCTCCTCAGTACAATACACTGTACATGCTGGGATCAGACGCTAGTGCTATTTGCCCTGTGTATGACAATGGGAGCGCAATAGTGACTCTTTTGCCAGAAAACAACTCTTGCTTGTAGGACCAGAAACTGCATGTGATTTAACTCCATTTAGGACTGGGAAACAAACGCTAGCTCGCCTTACAAGAAACACACTCTGCTTTTGAGAAAAGAGCACTCTTCTACTCTACTGTGTTTTCTGTAGGGCCAGAACAGTGAGCTTGCTCAGAACAAAAGAACTGTGCTTCATACACACACAGCCATATCTAGTTCAATTCTGCTTAGGAAACTGACAAGAACAGTAGATCCTCCTCAGTACAATACACTGTACATGCTGGGAACAGACGCTAGTGCTATTTGCCCTGTGTATGACAATGGGAGCGCAATAGTGACTCCTTTGCCAGAAAACAACTCTTGCTTGCAGGACCAGAAACTGCATGTGATTCAACTACATTTAGGACTGGGAAACGAACACAAGCTTGCCTTACCCGAAACACACTCTGCTTTTGAGAAAAGAGTACTCTTCTAGTCTACTGTGGTTTCTATGGGGTCCGAACAGTGAGCTTGCTAGGAGCAAAAGAACTGTGCTTCCTACACACACAGGCATATCTAGTTCAACTCTGCTTAGGAAACTGACAAGAACAGTAGCTCCGCTTCAGTCCAAGACACTGTACTTGCTGAGAACAGACGCGAGAGCTATTTGCACTGTGTATGGCAATGGGAGAGTAATAGAGACTCTTCTTACCAGGAAACAACTCTTGCTCGTAGGACTGAAACTGCATGTGATTCAACTCCATTTAGGACTGGGAAACAAACGCTAGCTCGCCTTACAAGAAACACACTCTGCTTTTGAGAAAAGAGCACTCTTCTACTCTACTGTGTTTCCTGTGGGGTCCAAACAGTGAGCTTGCTCAGAACAAAAGAACTGTGCTTCCTACACACACGGGCCATATCTAGATTAACTCTGCTTAGGAAACTGACAAGAACAGTAGATCCTCTTCAGAACAATACACTGTACTTGCTGGGAACAGACGCGAGTGCTATTTGCCCTGTGTATGGCAATGGGAGCACAATAGTGACTTTCCATACCAGAACACAACTCTTGCTCTTAGGACCGAAAACTGCATGTGATTCAACTCCATTTAGAACTGGGAAATAAACGCTAGCTCGCCTTACAAGAAACAGACTCTGCTTTTGAGAAAAGAGCACTCATCTACTCTACTGTGTTTCCTATATGGCCAGAACAGTGAGCTTGCTCAGAACAAAAGAACTGTGCTTCCTACACACACGGCCATATCTAGATAAATTCTGCTTAGGAAACTGACGAGAACAGTAGCTCCTCTTCAATCCAATACACTGTACATGCTGGGAACCGACACCAGTGCTATTTGCCCTGTGTATGACAATGGGAGCGCAATAGTGACTCTTCTTACCAGAAAACAACTCTTGCTCGTAGGACCAGAAACTGCATGGGATTCAACTCCACTTCTGACTGGGAAACAAACACTAGCTCCCCTTACAAGAAACACACTCTGCTTTTGAGAAAGGAGCACTCTTCTATTCTACTGTGTTTCCTATGGGATCCGAAGAGTGAGCTTGCTGAGAACAAAAGAACTGTGCTTCTTACACACAAGGGCCATATCTAGTTCAACTCTGCTTAGGAAACTGACAAGATCAGTAGCTCCTCTTCAGTCCAATACACTGTACTTGCTGGGAACAGAGGCGAGTGCTATTTGCACTGTGTATGGCAAAGGGAGCGCAATAGTGACTTTCCTTACCAGAAAACAACTCTTGCTCGTAGGACCAGAAACTGCATGTGATTCATCTCCATTTAGGACTGAGAAACAAATGCTAGCTCGCCACAAGAAACACACTCTGCTGTTGAGAAAAGAGCACTCTTCTACTCTACTTTTTTCCTATGGGGTCTGAACAGTGAGCTTGCTAAGAACAAAAGAACTGTGCTTCCTACATACACGGGCCATATCTAGTTCAACTCTGCTTAGGAAACTGACAAGATCAGTATCTCCTCTTCAGTCCAATACACTGTACTTGCTGGGAACAGACGTGAGTGCTATTTGCACTGTGTATGACAATGGGAGCGCAATAGTGACTTTCCTTACCAGAACCCAACTCTTGCTCGTAGGATGGAAAACTGCATGTGATTCAACTCCATTTAGAACTGGAAAATAAACGCTAGCTCGCCTTACAAGAAACAGACTCTGCTTTTGAGAAAAAAGCACTCTTCTACTCTACTGTGTTTCCTATATGGCCAGAACAGTGAGCTTCCTCAGAACAAAAGAACTGTGGTTCCTACACACACGGCCATATCTAGATAAATTCTGCTTAGGAAACTGACAAGAACAGTAGCTCCTATTCAGTCCAATACACTGTACATGCTGGGAACCGACACCAGTGCTATTTGCCCTGTGTTTGACAATGGGAGCGCAATAGTGACTCTTCTTACCAGAAAACAACTCATGCTCGTAGGACCAGAAACTGCATGGGATTCAACTCCACTTCTGACTGGGAAACAAACACTAGCTCCCCTTACAAGAAACACACTCTGCTTTTGAGAAAAGAGCACTCTTCTATTCTACTGTGTTTCCTAAGGGATCCGAACAGTGAGCTTCCTGAGAACAAAAGAACTGTGCTTCTAACACACAAGGGACATATCTAGTTCAACTCTGCTAGGAAACTGACAAGAACAGTAGCTCCTCTTCAGTCCAATACATTGTACTTGCTGGGAACAGACGCGAGTGCTATTTTCACAGTGTATGGCATTGGGAGTGCAACAGTGACTTTCCTTACCAGAAAACAACTCTTGCTCGTAGGACCAAAAACTGCATGTGATTCAACTCCATTTAGGACTGGAAAACAAACCCTAGCTCGCCTTACAAGAAACCCACTCTGCTTTTGAGAAAAGAGCACTCTTCTACTCTACTGTGTTTCCTATAGTGCCAGAAGACAGAGTTTGCTCAGAACAAAAAAACTGTGCTTCCTAAACTCACGGCCATATCTAGTTCAATTCTGCTTAGGAAACTGACAAGTACAGTAGATCCTCTTTAGTCCAATACACTGTACTTGCTGCGAAGAGACACCAGTGCTATTTGCCCTGTGTATGACAATGGGAGTGCAATAGTGACTCTTCTTACCAGAAAACAACTCTTGCTCGTAGGACCAGAAACTGCATGTGATTCAACTCCATTTAGGACTGGGAAACAAACGCTAGCTCGCCTTACAAGAAACAAACTCTGCTTTTGAGAAAAGAGCACTCTTCTACTCTACTGTGTTTCCTGTAGGGCCAGAAGAGTGAGCTTGCTCAGAGCAAAAGAACTGTGCTTCCTACAAACAAGGCCTTATCTAGTTCAATTCTGCTTAGGAAACTAACAACTACAGTAGATCCTCTTCAGTCCAATACACTGTATTTGCTGGGAACAGACGCCAGTGCTATTTGTCCTGTGTATGACAAAGGGAGCGCAATTGTGACTCTTCTTACCAGAAAACAACTCTTGCTCGTAGGACCAGAAACTGCATGTGATTCAACTCCCTTTCGGACTGGGAAAAAAATGCTAGCTCGCCTTACAAGAAACAAACTCTGCTTTTGAGAAAAGACACTCTTCTACTCTACTGTTTTTCCTATAGCGCCAGAACTGTGAGCTGGCTCAGAAAAAAAGAACTGTGATTTCTACACACACGGCCATATCTAGTTCAATTCTGCCTAGGTAACTGATAAGAACAGTAGATCCTCCTCAGTACAATACACTGTACATGCTGGGAACAGACGCCAGTGCTATTTGCCCTGTGTATGACAATGGGAGCGCAATAGTTACTCTTTTGCCAGAAAAAAACTCTTGCTCGTAGGTCCAGAAACTGCATGTGATCAACTCCATTTAGGACTGCGAAAGGAACGCTAGCTCGCCTTACAGGAAACACACTCTGCTTTTGAGTAAAGAGTACTCTTCTATTCTACTGTGTTTTCTATGGGGTCCGAACAGTGAGCTTGCTCAGAGCAAAAGAACTGTGCTTCTTACACAGACGGGCATATCTTGTTCAACTCTGCTTAGAAACTGACAAGAACAGTAGCTCCGCTTCAGTCCAATACACTGTACTTGCTGGGAACAGACGCGAGTGCTATTTGCACTGTGTATGGCAATGGGAGAGTAATAGTCACTCTTCTTACCAGGAAACAACTCTTGCTCGTAGGACCAGAAACTGCATGTGATTCAACTCCATTTAGGACTGGGAAACAAACTCTAGCTCGCCTTACAAGAAACACACTCTGCTTTTGAGAAAAGAGCACTCTTCTACTCCACTGTGTTTCCTATGGGGTCCGAACAGTGAGCTTGTTCAGAACAAAAGAACTGTGCTTCCTACACACACGGGCCATATCTAGTTACACTCTGCTTAGGAAACTCATGAGAACAGTTGCTACTCTTCAAAACAATACACTGTACTTGCTGGGAACAGACGTGAGTGCTATTTGCACTCTGTATGGCAATAGGAGCGCAATAGTGACTTTCCTTACCAGAAAACAACTCTTGCTCGTAGGACCAAAAACTGCATGTGTCTCAACTCCACTTAGGACTGGGAAACAAACGCTATCTCACCTTACAAGAAACACACTCTGCTTTTGAGAAAGGAGCACTCTTCTACTCTACTGTGTTTCCTATAGGGCCAGAACAGTGAGCTTGTTCAGAACAAAAGAACTGTGCTTCCTGCACACACGGGCCATGTCTAGTTCAATTCTGCTTAGGAAACTGACAAGAACACTAGATCCTCTTCAGTCGAATACACTGTACATGGTGCTAACATACGCTAGTGCTATTTGCCCTGTGTATGACAATGGGAGCGCAATAGTGACTTTCCTTACAAGAAAACAAATCTTGCTCGTAAACCAAAAACTGCATGTGCTTCAACTCCATTTAGGACTGGGAAACAAATGCTAGCTCACCTTACAAGAAACACACTCTGATTTCGAGAAAAGAGCACACTTCTACTCTACTGTGTTTCCTATAGGGCCAGAACAGTGAGCTTGCTCATAACAAAAGAACTGTGCTTCCTACACACGGGCCATGTCTAGTTCAATTCTGCTTAGGGAAACTGACAAGAACAGTAGATCCTCTTCAGTCCAATACATTGCACATGCTGCTAACAGACGCTAGTGCTATTTGCCCTGTGTATGACAATGGGAGCGCAATAGTGACTCTTCTTACCAGAAAACAACTCTTGCTCGTAGGACCAGAAACTGCATGTGGTTCAACTCCATTTAGGACTGGGAAACAAACACTAGCTCGCCTTACAAGAAACACACTCTGCTTTTGAGAAAAGAGCACTCTTCTACGCTACTGTGTTTACTATAGGGCTAGAAGAGTGAGCTTGCTCAGAACAAAAGAACTGTGCTTCCTACACACACGGCCATATCTAGTTCAATTCTGGTTAGGAAACTGATAAGAACAGTAGATCCTCTTCGGTCCAATACACTGTACTTGCTGGGAACAGACGCCAGTGCTATTTGTCCTTTGTATGACAATGGGAGCGCAATAGTGACTCTTCTTTCTAGAAAACAACTCTTGTTCATAGGACCAGAAACTGCATGTGATTCAACTCCATTAAGGACTAGGAAAAAAACGCTAGCTCACCTTACAAGAAACACACTCTGCTTTTGAGAAAAGAGCACTCTTCTACGCTACTGTGTTTACTATAGGGCTAGAAGAGTGAGCTTGCTCAGAACAAAAGAACTGTGCTTTCTACACACACGGCCATATCTAGTTCAATTCTGGTTAGGAAACTGATAAGAACAGTAGATCCTCTTCGGTCCAATACACTGTACGTGCTGGGAACAGACGCCAGTGCTATTTGTCCTTTGTATGACAATGGGAGCACAATAGTGACTCTTCTTTCTAGAAAACAAGTCTTGCTCATAGGACCAGAAACTGCATGTGATTCAACTCCATTAAGGACTAGGAAAAAAACGCTAGCTCACCTTACAAGAAACACACTCTGCTTTTGAGAAAAGAGCACTCTTCTACACTACAGTGTTGCCTATGGGGTCCGAACAGTGAGCTAGCTCAGAACAAAAGAACTGTTCTTCCTACACTCACGGGCCATATCTAGTACAACTCTGCTTAGGAAACATAAAAGAACAGTAGCTCCTCTTCAGTCCAATACACTGTACTTGCTGGGAACAGATGCGAGTGCTATTTGCACTGTGTATAGCAATGGGAGCGCAATGGTGACTCTTCATACCAGAAAACAACTCTTGCTCGTAGGAATAGAAACTACATAGGATTCAACTCCATTTACGACTGGGAAACAAACGCTAGATCGCCTTACAAGAAACACACTCTGCTTTGGGAAAAGGGCACTCTTCTACTCTGCTGTGTTTCCTATGGGGTCCGAACAGTGAGCTTGCTCAGAACAAAAGAACTGTGCTTCCTACACACACGGGCCATATCTACATCAACTCTGCTTAGGAAAGTGACAAGAGCTGTAGCTCCTCTTCAGTCCAATACACTGTACTTGCTGGGAACAGACGCCAGTGCTTTTTTCACTGTGTATGGCATTGGGAGTGCAACAGTGACTTTCCTTACCAGAAAACAACTCTTGCTCGTAGTACCAAAAACTGCATGTGATTCAACTCCATTTAGGACTGGGAAACAAACACTAGCTCGCCTTACAAGAAACACACTCTGCTTTTGAGAAAAGAGCACTCTTCTAATCTACTGTGTTTCCTGTAGGGCCAGAAGAGTGAGCTTGCTCAGAACAAAAGAACTGTGCTTCCTACACACAAGGCCATATCTAGTTCAATTCTGCTTAGGAAACTAACAACTACAGTAGATCCTCTTAAGTCCAATACACTGTACTTGCTGGGAACAGACGCCAGTGCTATTTGCCCTGTGTATTACAAAGGGAGCGCAATAGTGACTCTTCTTACCAGAAAACAACTCTTGCTCGTAGGACCAGAAACTGCATGTGATTCAACTCCCTTTAGGACTGGGAAAAAAAAACGCTAGGTCGCCTTACAAGAAACAAACTCTGCCTTGAGAAAAGACACTCTTCTACTCTACTGTGTTTCCTATAGCGCCAGAACTGTGAGCTGGCTCAGAACCAAAGAACTGTGCTTCCTACACACACAGTCATATCTAGTTCAATTCTGCCTAGGAAACTGACAAGAACAGTAGATCCTCCTCAGTACAATACACTGTACATGCTGGGAAAAGACGCCAGTGCTATTTGCCCTGTGTATGACAATGGGAGCGCAATAGTTACTCTTTTGCCAGAAAACAACTCTTGCTCGTAGGTCCAGAAACTGCATGTGATCAACTCCATTTAGGACTGCGAAAGGAACGCCAGCTTGCCTTACAGGAAACACACTCTGCTTTTGAGTAAAGAGTACTCTTCTATTCTACTGTATTTTCTATGGGGTCCGAACAGAGAGCTTGCTCAGAGCAAAAGAACTGTGCTTCCTACACAGACGGGCATATCTTGTTCAACTCTGCTTAGGAAACTTACAAGAACAGTAGCTCCGCTTCAGTCCAATACACTGTACTTGCTGGGAACAGACGCCAGTGCTATTTGCACTGTGTATGGCAATGGGAGAGTAATAGTCACTCTTCTTACCAGGAAACAACTCTTGCTCGTAGGACCAGAAACTGCATGTGATTCAACTCCATTTAGGACTGGGAAACAAACTCTAGCTCGCCTTACAAGAAACACACTCTGCTTTTGAGAAAAGAGCACTCTTCTACTCCACTGTGTTTCCTATGGGGTCCGAACAGTGAGCTTGCTCAGAACAAAAGAACTGTGCTTCCTACACACACGGGCCATATCTAGTTACACTCTGCTTAGGAAACTCATGAGAACAGTTGCTACTCTTCAAAACAATACACTGTACTTGCTGGGAACAGACGTGAGTGCTATTTGCACTCTGTATGGCAATAGGAGCGCAATAGTGACTTTCCTTACCAGAAAACAACTCTTGCTCGTAGGACCAAAAACTGCATGTGTCTCAACTCCAGTTAGGACTGGGAAACAAACGCTATCTCACCTTACAAGAAACACACTCTGCTTTTGAGAAAGGAGCACTCTTCTACTCTACTGTGTTTCCTATAGGGCCAGAACAGTGAGCTTGCTCAGAACAAAAGAACTGTGCTTCCTGCACACACGGGCCATGTCTAGTTCAATTCTGCTTAGGAAACTGACAAGAACACTAGATCCTCTTCAGTCGAATACACTGTACATGGTGCTAACATACGCTAGTGCTATTTGCCCTGTGTATGACAATGGGAGCGCAATAGTGACTTTCCTTACAAGAAAACAAATCTTGCTCATAAACCAAAAACTGCATGTGCTTCAACTCCATTTAGGACTGGGAAACAAATGCTAGCTCACCTTACAAGAAACACACTCTGATTTCGAGAAAAGAGCACACTTCTACTCTACTGTGTTTCCTATAGGGCCAGAACAGTGAGCTTGCTCATAACAAAAGAACTGTGCTTCCTACACACGGGCCATGTCTAGTTCAATTCTGCTTAGGAAACTGACAAGAACAGTAGATCCTCTTCAGTCCAATAAATTGCACATGCTGCTAACAGACGCTAGTGCTATTTGCCCTGTGTATGACAATGGGAGCGCAATAGTGACTCTTCTTACCAGAAAACAACTCTTGCTCGTAGGACCAGAAACTGCATGTGGTTCAACTCCATTTAGGACTGGGAAACAAACACTAGCTCGCCTTACAAGAAACACACTATGCTTTTGAGAAAAGAGCACTCTTCTACTCTACTGTGTTTCCTATGGGGTCCGAACAGTGAGCTAGCTCAGAACAAAAGAACTGTGCTTCCTACACACACGGGCCACATCTAGTACAACTCTGCTTAGGAAACTTACAAGAACAGTAGCTCCTCTTCAGTCCAATACACTGTACATGCTGGGAACAGACGCCAGTGCTATTTGCCCTGTGTATGACAATGGGAGCGCAATAGTGACTCTTTTGCCAGAAAACAACTCTTGCTCGTAGGACCAGAAACTGCATGTGATCAACTCCATTTAGGACTGGGAAAGGAATGCTAGCTCGCCTTACAGGAAACACACTCTGATTTTGAGTAAAGAGTACTCTTCTCTTCTACTGTGTTTTCTATGGGGTCCGAACAGTGAGCTTGCTCAGAGCAAAAGAACTGTGCTTCCTACACACACGGGCATATCTTGTTCAACTCTGCTTAGGAAACTGACAAGAACAGTAGCTCCTCTTCAGTCCTATACACTGTACTTGCTGGGAACAGACGCGAGTGCTATTTGCACTGTGTATGGCAATGAAAGCGCAATAGTGACTTTCCTTACCAGAAAACAACTCTTGCTCGTAGGACCAGAAACTGCATGAGATTCAACTCCATTTAGGACTGGGAAACAAACGCTAGCTCGCCTTACAAGAAACATACTCTGCTTTTGAGAAAAGAGCACTCTTCTACTATACTGTGTTTCCTATGGGGTCCTAACAGTGAGCTTGCTCAGAACAAAAGAACTGTGCTTCCTACACACAAGGGCCATATCTACTTCAACTCTGCTTAGGAAACTGACAAGAGCTGTAGCTCCTCTTCAATCCAATACACTGTACTTGCTGGGAACAGATGCCAGTGCTATTTTCACTGTGTATGGCATTGGGAGTGCAACAGTGACTTTTCTTACCAGAAAACAACTCTTGCTCATAGGACCGAAAACTGCATGTGATTCAACTCCATTTAGAACTGGGAAATAAACGCTAGCTCGCCTTACAAGAAACAGACTCTGCTTTTGAGAAAAGAACACTCTTCTACTCTACTGTGTTTCCTATAAGGCCAGAACAAAAGAACTGTGCTTTCTACACACACGGCCATATCTAGATCAATTCTGCTTAGGAAACTGACAAGAACAGTAGCTCCTCTTCAGTCCAATACACTGTACATGCTGAGAACTGACACCAGTGCTATTTGCCCTGTGTATGACAATGGGAGCGCAATAGTGACTCTTCTTACCAGAAAACAACTCTTGCTCGTGGGACCAAAAACTGCATGTGATTCAACTCCATTTAGGACTGGGAAACAAACGCTAGCTCGCCTTACAAGAAACACACTCTGCTTTTGAGAAAAGAGCACTCTTCTACTCTACTGTGTTTCCTATGGGGTCTGAAAAGTGAGCTTGCTCAGAACAAAAGAACTGTGCTTCCTATACAGGGCCATATCTAGTTCAATTCTGCTTAGGAACCTGACAAGAACAGTAGATTCTCCTCAGTCCAATACACTTTACATGCTGGGAACAGACGCGAGTGCTATTTGCCCTTTGTATGACAATGGGAGCGCAATAGTGACTCTTCTTACCAGAAAACAACTCTTGCTCGTAGGACCAGAAACTGCATGTGATTCAACACCACTTAGGAATGGAAACAATCGCTAGCTCGCCTTACAAGTAAGTGACTCTGCTTTTGAGAAAAGAGCACTCTTCTACTCTACTGTGTTTCCTATGGGTTCCAAACAGTGAGCCTGCTCAGAACAAAAGAACTGTGCTTCCTACACACACAGGCCATATCTAGTTCTACTCTGCTTAGGAAACTGACAAGAAAAATGCTCCTCTTCAGTCCAATACACTGTACTTGCTGTGAACAGACGCGAACGCTATTTGCACTGTGATTGACAATGGGAGCACAATAGTGACTTTCCTTACCAGAAAACAACTCTTGCTCGTAGGACTAAAAACTGCATGTGATTCAACTCCATTTAGAACTGGGAAATAAATGCTAGCTCGCCTTACAAGAAACACACTCTGCTTTTGAGAAAAGAGCACTCTTCTACTCTACTGTGTTTCCGATGGGGTCCAAACAGTGAGCTTGCTCAGAACAAAAGAACTGTGCTTCCTACACACACGGTCATATCTAGTTCACTTCTGCTTAGGAAACTGACAAGAACAGTAGCTCTTCTTCAGTACAATACACTGTACTTGCTGGGACCAGACGCGTGTGCTATTTGCCCTGTGTATGACAAAGGGAGCGCAATAGTGACTCTTCTTACCAGAAAACTACTCTTGCTCGTAGGACCAGAAACTGCATGTGATTCAAATCCATTTAGGACTGGGAAACAAACGCTAGCTCACCTTACAAGAAACACACTCTGCTTTTGAGAAAAGAGCACTCTTCTAATCTACTGTGTATCCTGTAGGGCCAGAAGAGTTAGCTTGCTCAGAGCAAAAGAACTGTGCTTCCTACAAACAAGGCCTTATCTAGTTCAATTCTGCTTAGGAAACTAACAACTACAGTTGATCCTCTTCAGTCCAATACACTGTATTTGCTGGGAACAGACGCCAGTGCTATTTGTCCTGTGTATGACAAAGGGAGCGCAATTGTGACTCTTCTTACCAGAAAACAACTCTTGCTCGTAGGACCAGAAACTGCATGTGATTCAACTCCCTTTCGGACTGGGAAAAAAATGCTAGCTCGCCTTACAAGAAACAAACTCTGCTTTTGAGAAAAGACACTCTTCTACTCTACTGTTTTTCCTATAGCGCCAGAACTGTGAGCTGGCTCAGAAAAAAAGAACTGTGATTTCTACACACACGGCCATATCTAGTTCAATTCTGCCTAGGTAACTAATAAGAACAGTAGATCCTCCTCAGTACAATACACTGTACATGCTGGGAACAGACGCCAGTGCTATTTGCCCTGTGTATGACAATGGGAGCGCAATAGTTACTCTTTTGCCAGAAAAAAACTCTTGCTCGTAGGTCCAGAAACTGCATGTGATCAACTCCATTTAGGACTGCGAAAGGAACGCTATCTCGCCTTACAGGAAACACACTCTGCTTTTGAGTAAAGAGTACTCTTCTATTCTACTGTGTTTTCTATGGGGTCCGAACAGTGAGCTTGCTCAGAGCAAAAGAACTGTGCTTCCTACACAGACGGGCATATCTTGTTCAACTCTGCTTAGAAACTGACAAGAACAGTAGCTCCGCTTCAGTCCAATACACTGTACTTGCTGGGAACAGACGCCAGTGCTATTTGCACTGTGTATGGCAATGGGAGAGTAATAGTCACTCTTCTTACCAGGAAACAACTCTTGCTCGTAGGACCAGAAACTGCATGTGATTCAACTCCATTTAGGACTGGGAAACAAACTCTAGCTCGCCTTACAAGAAACACACTCTGCTTTTGAGAAAAGAGCACTCTTCTACTCCACTGTGTTTCCTATGGGGTCCGAACAGTGAGCTTGCTCAGAACAAAAGAACTGTGCTTCCTACACACACGGGCCATATCTAGTTACACTCTGCTTAGGAAACTCATGAGAACAGT
Source organism: Peromyscus eremicus (assembly GCF_949786415.1). Classification (NCBI taxonomy): domain Eukaryota; kingdom Metazoa; phylum Chordata; class Mammalia; order Rodentia; family Cricetidae; genus Peromyscus; species Peromyscus eremicus. The sequence goes on from NW_026735080.1 coordinate 69,585, forward strand.
TGCTACTCTTCAAAACAATACACTGTACTTGCTGGGAACAGACGTGAGTGCTATTTGCACTCTGTATGGCAATAGGAGCGCAATAGTGACTTTCCTTACCAGAAAACAACTCTTGCTCGTAGGACCAAAAACTGCATGTGTCTCAACTCCACTTAGGACTGGGAAACAAACGCTATCTCACCTTACAAGAAACACACTCTGCTTTTGAGAAAGGAGCACTCTTCTACTCTACTGTGTTTCCTATAGGGCCAGAACAGTGAGTTTGTTCAGAACAAAAGAACTGTGCTTCCTGCACACACGGGCCATGTCTAGTTCAATTCTGCTTAGGAAACTGACAAGAACACTAGATCCTCTTCAGTCGAATACACTGTACATGGTGCTAACATACGCTAGTGCTATTTGCCCTGTGTATGACAATGCGAGCGCAATAGTGACTTTCCTTACAAGAAAACAAATCTTGCTCGTAAACCAAAAACTGCATGTGCTTCAACTCCATTTAGGACTGGGAAACAAATGCTAGCTCACCTTACAAGAAACACACTCTGATTTCGAGAAAAGAGCACACTTCTACTCTACTGTGTTTCCTATAGGGCCAGAACAGTGAGCTTGCTCATAACAAAAGAACTGTGCTTCCTACACACGGGCCATGTCTAGTTCAATTCTGCTTAGGAAACTGACAAGAACAGTAGATCCTCTTCAGTCCAATACATTGCACATGCTGCTAACAGACGCTAGTGCTATTTGCCCTGTGTATGACAATGGGAGCGCAATAGTGACTCTTCTTACCAGAAAACAACTCTTGCTCGTAGGACCAGAAACTGCATGTGGTTCAACTCCATTTAGGACTGGGAAACAAACACTAGCTCGCCTTACAAGAAACACACTCTGCTTTTGAGAAAAGAGCACTCTTCTACGCTACTGTGTTTACTATAGGGCTAGAAGAGTGAGCTTGCTCAGAACAAAAGAACTGTGCTTCCTACACACACGGCCAGATCTAGTTCAATTCTGGTTAGGAAACTGATAAGAACAGTAGATCCTCTTCGGTCCAATACACTGTACTTGCTGGGAACAGACGCCAGTGCTATTTGTCCTTTGTATGACAATGGGAGCGCAATAGTGACTCTTCTTTCTAGAAAACAACTCTTGCTCATAGGACCAGAAACTGCATGTGATTCAACTCCATTAAGGACTAGGAAAAAAACGCTAGCTCATCTTACAAGAAACGCACTCTGCTTTTGAGAAAAGAGCACTCTTCTACACTACAGTGTTGCCTATGGGGTCCGAACAGTGAGCTAGCTCAGAACAAAAGAACTGTTCTTCCTACACTCACGGCCATATCTAGTACAACTCTGCTTAGGAAACATACAAGAACAGTAGCTCCTCTTCAGTCCAATACACTGTACTTGCTGGGAACAGACGCGAGTGCTATTTGCGCTGTGTATAGCAATGGGAGCGCAATGGTGACTCTTCATACCAGAAAACAACTCTTGCTCGTAGGAATAAAAACTACATAGGATTCAACTCCATTTACGACTGGGAAACAAACGCTAGATCGCCTTACAAGAAACACACTCTGCTTTGGGAAAAGGGCACTCTTCTTCTCTACTGTGTTTCCTATGGGGTCCGAACAGTGAGCTTGCTCAGAACAAAAGAACTGTGCTTCCTACACACACGGGACATATCTACATCAACTCTGCTTAGGAAACTGACAAGAGCTGTAGCTCCTCTTCAGTCCAATACACTGTACTTGCTGGGAACAGACGCCAGTGCTATTTTCACAGTGTATGGCATTGGGAGTGCAACAGTGACTTTCCTTACCAGAAAACAACTCTTGCTCGTAGTACCAAAAACTGCATGTGATTCAACTCCATTTAGGACTGGGAAACAAACACTAGCTCGCCTTACAAGAAACACACTCTGCTTTTGAGAAAAGAGCACTCTTCTAATCTACTGTGTTTCCTGTAGGGCCAGAAGAGTGAGCTTGCTCAGAACAAAAGAACTGTGCTTCCTACACACACGGGCCATATCTAGTTCAACTCTGCTTAGGAAACTCACGAGAACAGTAGCTCATCTTCAAAACAATACACTGTACTTGCTGGGAACAGACGCGAGGGCTATTTGCACTGTGTATTGCAATGAGAGCGCAATAGTGACTCTTCTTACCAGAAAACAGCTCTTGCTCATAGGAACAGAAACAGCATGGGATTCAACTCCATTTCTGACTGGGCAACATACCCTAGCTCGCCTTACAAGAAACACACTCTGCTTTTGCGAAAAGAGCACTCTTCTACTCTACTGTGTTTCCTATAGGGCAGAACAGTGAGCTTGCTCAGAACAAAAGAAGTGTGCTTCCTACACACACGGGCCATATGTAGGTGAACTCTGCAAAGCAAACTGACAAGGACAGTAGCTCCTCTTCAGTCCAATACACTGTAAATGCTGGGAACAGACGCCAGTGCTATTCGTCCTGTGTATGACAATGGGAGCGCAATAGTGACTCTTCTTACCAGAAAACAACTCTTGCTCGTAGGAAAAGAAACTTCATGGGATTCAACTCAATTTATGACTGGGAAACAAACGCTAGTGCGTCTTACAAGAAACACACTCTGCTTTTTAGAAAAGGGCACTCTTCTACTGTACAGGGTTTCCTATGTGGTCCGAACAGTGAGCTTGGTCAGAACAAAAGAACTGTGCTTCCTACACACACGGGCCATATCTAGTTCAACTCTGCTTAGGATACTGACAAGAACAGTAGCTGCTCTTCAGTCCAATACACTGTACATGCTGGAAACAGACGCGAGTGCTATTTGCACTGTATATGGCAAAGGGAGCGCAATAGTGACTTTCCTTACCAGAAAACAACTCTTGCTCGTAGGACCAGAAACTGCATGTGATTCATCTACATTTAGGACTGAGAAACAAATACTAGCTCGCCACAAGAAACACACTCTGCTTTTCAGAAAAGAGCACTCTTCTACTATACTGTGTTTCCTATGGGGTCCTAACAGTGAGCTTGCTCAGAAAAAAAAAAAAACTGTGCTTCCTACACACACGGGCCATATCTAGTTCAACTCTGCTTAGGAAACTGACAAGAACAGTAGCTCCTCTTCAGTCCAATACACTGTACTTGCTGGGAACAGACGCGAGTGCTATTTTCACAGTGTATGGCATTGGGAGTGCAACAGTGACTTTCCTTACCAGAAAACAACTCTTGCTCGTAGGACCAAAAACTGCATGTGATTCAACTCCATTTAGGACTGGGAAACAAACCCTAGCTCGCCTTACAGGAAACACACTCTGCTTTTGAGAAAAGAGCACTCTTCTACTCTACTGTGTTTCCTATAGTGCCAGAAGAGTGAGCTTGCTCAGAACAAAAAAAACTGTGCTTCCTAAACACACGGCCATATCTAGTTCAATTCTCCTTAGGAAACTGACAAGAACAGTAGATCCTCCTCAGTACAATACACTGTACATGCTGGGAACAGACGCTAGTGCTATTTGCCCTGTGTATGACAATGGGAGCGCAATAGTGACTCTTTTGCCAGAAAACAACTCTTGTTTGTAGGACCAGAAACTGCATGTGATTTAACTCCATTTAGGACTGGGAAACAAACGCTAGCTCGCCTTACAAGAAACACACTCTGCTTTTGAGAAAAGAGCACTCTTCTACTCTACTGTGTTTTCTGTAGGGCCAGAACAGTGAGCTTGCTCAGAACAAAAGAACTGTGCTTCATACACACACAGCCATATCTAGTTCAATTCTGCTTAGGAAACTGACAAGAACAGTAGATCCTCCTCAGTACAATACACTGTACATGCTGGGAACAGACGCTAGTGCTATTTGCCCTGTGTATGACAATGGGAGCGCAATAGTGACTCCTTTGCCAGAAAACAACTCTTGCTTGCAGGACCAGAAACTGCATGTGATTCAACTACATTTAGGACTGGGAAACGAACGCAAGCTTGCCTTACCCGAAACACACTCTGCTTTTGAGAAAAGAGTACTCTTCTAGTCTACTGTGGTTTCTATGGGGTCCGAACAGTGAGCTTGCTAGGAGCAAAAGAACTGTGCTTCCTACACACACAGGCATATCTAGTTCAACTCTGCTTAGGAAACTGACAAGAACAGTAGCTCCGCTTCAGTCCAAGACACTGTACTTGCTGAGAACAGACGCGAGAGCTATTTGCACTGTGTATGGCAATGGGAGAGTAATAGAGACTCTTCTTACCAGGAAACAACTCTTGCTTGTAGGACTGAAACTGCATGTGATTCAACTCCATTTAGGACTGGGAAACAAACGCTAGCTCGCCTTACAAGAAACACACTCTGCTTTTGAGAAAAGAGCACTCTTCTACTCTACTGTGTTTCCTATGGGGTCCAAACAGTGAGCTTGCTCAGAACAAAAGAACTGTGCTTCCTACACACACGGGCCATATCTAGATTAACTCTGCTTAGGAAACTGACAAGAACAGTAGCTCCTCTTCAGAACAATACACTGTACTTGCTGGGAACAGACGCGAGTGCTATTTGCCCTGTGTATGGCAATGGGAGCACAATAGTGACTTTCCATACCAGAACACAACTCTTGCTCTTAGGACCGAAAACTGCATGTGATTCAACTCCATTTAGAACTGGGAAATAAACGCTAGCTCGCCTTACAAGAAACAGACTCTGCTTTTGAGAAAAGAGCACTCATCTACTCTACTGTGTTTCCTATATGGCCAGAACAGTGAGCTTGCTCAGAACAAAAGAACTGTGCTTCCTACACACACGGCCATATCTAGATAAATTCTGCTTAGGAAACTGACGAGAACAGTAGCTCCTCTTCAATCCAATACACTGTACATGCTGGGAACCGACACCAGTGCTATTTGCCCTGTGTATGACAATGGGAGCGCAATAGTGACTCTTCTTACCAGAAAACAACTCTTGCTCGTAGGACCAGAAACTGCATGGGATTCAACTCCACTTCTGACTGGGAAACAAACACTAGCTCCCCTTACAAGAAACACACTCTGCTTTTGAGAAAGGAGCACTCTTCTATTCTACTGTGTTTCCTATGGGATCCGAAGAGTGAGCTTGCAGAGAACAAAAGAACTGTGCTTCTTACACACAAGGGCCATAACTAGTTCAACTCTGCTTAGGAAACTGACAAGATCAGTAGCTCCTCTTCAGTCCAATACACTGTACTTGCTGGGAACAGAGGCGAGTGCTATTTGCACTGTGTATGGCAATGGGAGCGCAATAGTGACTTTCCTTACCAGAAAACAACTCTTGCTCGTAGGACCAGAAACTGCATGTGATTCATCTCCATTTAGGACTGAGAAACAAATGCTAGCTCGCCACAAGAAACACACTCTGCTGTTGAGAAAAGAGCACTCTTCTACTCTACTTTTTTCCTATGGGGTCTGAACAGTGAGCTTGCTAAGAACAAAAGAACTGTGCGTCCTACATACACGGGCCATATCTAGTTCAACTCTGCTTAGGAAACTGACAAGATCAGTATCTCCTCTTCAGTCCAATACACTGTACTTGCTGGGAACAGACGTGAGTGCTATTTGCACTGTGTATGACAATGGGAGCGCAATAGTGACTTTCCTTACCAGAACCCAACTCTTGCTCGTAGGATGGAAAACTGCATGTGATTCAACTCCATTTAGAACTGGAAAATAAACGCTAGCTCGCCTTACAAGAAACAGACTCTGCTTTTGAGAAAAAAGCACTCTTCTACTCTACTGTGTTTCCTATATGGCCAGAACAGTGAGCTTCCTCAGAACAAAAGAACTGTGGTTCCTACACACACGGCCATATCTAGATAAATTCTGCTTAGGAAACTGACAAGAACAGTAGCTCCTATTCAGTCCAATACACTGTACATGCTGGGAACCGACACCAGTGCTATTTGCCCTGTGTTTGACAATGGGAGCGCAATAGTGACTCTTCTTACCAGAAAACAACTCTTGCTCGTAGGACCAGAAACTGCATGGGATTCAACTCCACTTCTGACTGGGAAACAAACACTAGCTCCCCTTACAAGAAACACACTCTGCTTTTGAGAAAAGAGCACTCTTCTATTCTACTGTGTTTCCTAAGGGATCCGAACAGTGAGCTTCCTGAGAACAAAAGAACTGTGCTTCTAACACACAAGGGACATATCTAGTTCAACTCTGCTTAGGAAACTGACAAGAACAGTAGCTCCTCTTCAGTCCAATACATTGTACTTGCTGGGAACAGACGCGAGTGCTATTTTCACAGTGTATGGCATTGGGAGTGCAACAGTGACTTTCCTTACCAGAAAACAACTCTTGCTCGTAGGACCAAAAACTGCATGTGATTCAACTCCATTTAGGACTGGAAAACAAACCCTAGCTCGCCTTACAAGAAACCCACTCTGCTTTTGAGAAAAGAGCACTCTTCTACTCTACTGTGTTTCCTATAGTGCCAGAAGACAGAGTTTGCTCAGAACAAAAAAACTGTGCTTCCTAAACTCACGGCCATATCTAGTTCAATTCTGCTTAGGAAACTGACAAGTACAGTAGATCCTCTTTAGTCCAATACACTGTACTTGCTGCGAAGAGACACCAGTGCTATTTGCCCTGTGTATGACAATGGGAGTGCAATAGTGACTCTTCTTACCAGAAAACAACTCTTGCTCGTAGGACCAGAAACTGCATGTGATTCAACTCCATTTAGGACTGGGAAACAAACGCTAGCTCGCCTTACAAGAAACAAACTCTGCTTTTGAGAAAAGAGCACTCTTCTACTCTACTGTGTTTCCTGTAGGGCCAGAAGAGTGAGCTTGCTCAGAGCAAAAGAACTGTGCTTCCTACAAACAAGGCCTTATCTAGTTCAATTCTGCTTAGGAAACTAACAACTACAGTAGATCCTCTTCAGTCCAATACACTGTATTTGCTGGGAACAGACGCCAGTGCTATTTGTCCTGTGTATGACAAAGGGAGCGCAATTGTGACTCTTCTTACCAGAAAACAACTCTTGCTCGTAGGACCAGAAACTGCATGTGATTCAACTCCCTTTCGGACTGGGAAAAAAATGCTAGCTCGCCTTACAAGAAACAAACTCTGCTTTTGAGAAAAGAGCACTCTTCTACGCTACTGTGTTTACTACAGGGCTAGAAGAGTGAGCTTGCTCAGAAAAAAAGAACTGTGCTTTCTACACACACGGCCATATCTAGTTCAATTCTGGTTAGGAAACTGATAAGAACAGTAGATCCTCTTCGGTCCAATACACTGTACTTGCTGGGAACAGACGCCAGTGCTATTTGTCCTTTGTATGACAATGGGAGCGCAATAGTGACTCTTCTTTCTGGAAAACAAGTCTTGCTCATAGGACCAGAAACTGCATGTGATTCAACTCCATTAAGGACTAGGAAAAAAACGCTAGCTCACCTTACAAGAAACACACTCTGCTTTTGAGAAAAGAGCACTCTTCTACACTACAGTGTTGCCTATGGGGTCCGAACAGTGAGCTAGCTCAGAACAAAAGAACTGTTCTTCCTACACTCACGGGCCATATCTAGTACAACTCTGCTTAGGAAACATAAAAGAACAGTAGCTCCTCTTCAGTCCAATACACTGTACTTGCTGGGAACAGACGCGAGTGCTATTTGCACTGTGTATAGCAATGGGAGCGCAATGGTGACTCTTCATACCAGAAAACAACTCTTGCTCGTAGGAATAGAAACTACATAGGATTCAACTCCATTTACGACTGGGAAACAAACGCTAGATCGCCTTACAAGAAAAACACTCTGCTTTGGGAAAAGGGCACTCTTCTACTCTGCTGTGTTTCCTATGGGGTCCGAACAGTGAGCTTGCTCAGAACAAAAGAACTGTGCTTCCTACACACACGGGCCATATCTACATCAACTCTGCTTAGGAAACTGACAAGAGCTGTAGCTCCTCTTCAGTCCAATACACTGTACTTGCTGGGAACAGACGCCAGTGCTTTTTTCACTGTGTATGGCATTGGGAGCGCAACAGTGACTTTCCTTACCAGAAAACAACTCTTGCTCGTAGTACCAAAAACTGCATGTGATTCAACTCCATTTAGGACTGGGAAACAAACACTAGCTCGCCTTACAAGAAACACACTCTGCTTTTGAGAAAAGAGCACTCTTCTAATCTACTGTGTTTCCTGTAGGGCCAGAAGAGTGAGCTTGCTCAGAACAAAAGAACTGTGCTTCCTACACACAAGGCCATATCTAGTTCAATTCTGCTTAGGAAACTAACAACTACAGTAGATCCTCTTAAGTCCAATACACTGTACTTGCTGGGAACAGACGCCAGTGCTATTTGCCCTGTGTATTACAAAGGGAGCGCAATAGTGACTCTTCTTACCAGAAAACAACTCTTGCTCGTAGGACCAGAAACTGCATGTGATTCAACTCCCTTTAGGACTGGGAAAAAAAAAACGCTAGCTCGCCTTACAAGAAACAAACTCTGCTTTTGAGAAAAGACACTCTTCTACTCTACTGTGTTTCCTATAGCGCCAGAACTGTGAGCTGGCTCAGAACCAAAGAACTGTGCTTCCTACACACACAGTCATATCTAGTTCAATTCTGCCTAGGAAACTGACAAGAACAGTAGATCCTCCTCAGTACAATACACTGTACATGCTGGGAAAAGACGCCAGTGCTATTTGCCCTGTGTATGACAATGGGAGCGCAATAGTTACTCTTTTGCCAGAAAACAACTCTTGCTCGTAGGTCCAGAAACTGCATGTGATCAACTCCATTTAGGACTGCGAAAGGAACACTAGCTTGCCTTACAGGAAACACACTCTGCTTTTGAGTAAAGAGTACTCTTCTATTCTACTGTATTTTCTATGGGGTCCGAACAGAGAGCTTGCTCAGAGCAAAAGAACTGTGCTTCCTACACAGACGGGCATATCTTGTTCAACTCTGCTTAGGAAACTTACAAGAACAGTAGCTCCGCTTCAGTCCAATACACTGTACTTGCTGGGAACAGACGCCAGTGCTATTTGCACTGTGTATGGCAATGGGAGAGTAATAGTCACTCTTCTTACCAGGAAACAACTCTTGCTCGTAGGACCAGAAACTGCATGTGATTCAACTCCATTTAGGACTGGGAAACAAACTCTAGCTCGCCTTACAAGAAACACACTCTGCTTTTGAGAAAAGAGCACTCTTCTACTCCACTGTGTTTCCTATGGGGTCCGAACAGTGAGCTTGCTCAGAACAAAAGAACTGTGCTTCCTACACACACGGGCCATATCTAGTTACACTCTGCTTAGGAAACTCATGAGAACAGTTGCTACTCTTCAAAACAATACACTGTACTTGCTGGGAACAGACGTGAGTGCTATTTGCACTCTGTATGGCAATAGGAGCGCAATAGTGACTTTCCTTACCAGAAAACAACTCTTGCTCGTAGGACCAAAAACTGCATGTGTCTCAACTCCAGTTAGGACTGGGAAACAAACGCTATCTCACCTTACAAGAAACACACTCTGCTTTTGAGAAAGGAGCACTCTTCTACTCTACTGTGTTTCCTATAGGGCCAGAACAGTGAGCTTGCTCAGAACAAAAGAACTGTGCTTCCTGCACACACGGGCCATGTCTAGTTCAATTCTGCTTAGGAAACTGACAAGAACACTAGATCCTCTTCAGTCGAATACACTGTACATGGTGCTAACATACGCTAGTGCTATTTGCCCTGTGTATGACAATGGGAGCGCAATAGTGACTTTCCTTACAAGAAAACAAATCTTGCTCATAAACCAAAAACTGCATGTGCTTCAACTCCATTTAGGACTGGGAAACAAATGCTAGCTCACCTTACAAGAAACACACTCTGATTTCGAGAAAAGAGCACACTTCTACTCTACTGTGTTTCCTATAGGGCCAGAACAGTGAGCTTGCTCATAACAAAAGAACTGTGCTTCCTACACACGGGCCATGTCTAGTTCAATTCTGCTTAGGAAACTGACAAGAACAGTAGATCCTCTTCAGTCCAATAAATTGCACATGCTGCTAACAGACGCTAGTGCTATTTGCCCTGTGTATGACAATGGGAGCGCAATAGTGACTCTTCTTACCAGAAAACAACTCTTGCTCGTAGGACCAGAAACTGCATGTGGTTCAACTCCATTTAGGACTGGGAAACAAACACTAGCTCGCCTTACAAGAAACACACTATGCTTTTGAGAAAAGAGCACTCTTCTACTCTACTGTGTTTCCTATGGGGTCCGAACAGTGAGCTAGCTCAGAACAAAAGAACTGTGCTTCCTACACACACGGGCCACATCTAGTACAACTCTGCTTAGGAAACTTACAAGAACAGTAGCTCCTCTTCAGTCCAATACACTGTACATGCTGGGAACAGACGCCAGTGCTATTTGCCCTGTGTATGACAATGGGAGCGCAATAGTGACTCTTTTGCCAGAAAACAACTCTTGCTCGTAGGACCAGAAACTGCATGTGATCAACTCCATTTAGGACTGGGAAAGGAATGCTAGCTCGCCTTACAGGAAACACACTCTGATTTTGAGTAAAGAGTACTCTTCTCTTCTACTGTGTTTTCTATGGGGTCCGAACAGTGAGCTTGCTCAGAGCAAAAGAACTGTGCTTCCTACACACACGGGCATATCTTGTTCAACTCTGCTTAGGAAACTGACAAGAACAGTAGCTCCTCTTCAGTCCTATACACTGTACTTGCTGGGAACAGACGCGAGTGCTATTTGCACTGTGTATGGCAATGAAAGCGCAATAGTGACTTTCCTTACCAGAAAACAACTCTTGCTCGTAGGACCAGAAACTGCATGAGATTCAACTCCATTTAGGACTGGGAAACAAACGCTAGCTCGCCTTACAAGAAACATACTCTGCTTTTGAGAAAAGAGCACTCTTCTACTATACTGTGTTTCCTATGGGGTCCTAACAGTGAGCTTGCTCAGAACAAAAGAACTGTGCTTCCTACACACAAGGGCCATATCTACTTCAACTCTGCTTAGGAAACTGACAAGAGCTGTAGCTCCTCTTCAATCCAATACACTGTACTTGCTGGGAACAGATGCCAGTGCTATTTTCACTGTGTATGGCATTGGGAGTGCAACAGTGACTTTTCTTACCAGAAAACAACTCTTGCTCATAGGACCGAAAACTGCATGTGATTCAACTCCATTTAGAACTGGGAAATAAACGCTAGCTCGCCTTACAAGAAACAGACTCTGCTTTTGAAAAAAGAACACTCTTCTACTCTACTGTGTTTCCTATAAGGCCAGAACAAAAGAACTGTGCTTTCTACACACACGGCCATATCTAGATCAATTCTGCTTAGGAAACTGACAAGAACAGTAGCTCCTCTTCAGTCCAATACACTGTACATGCTGAGAACTGACACCAGTGCTATTTGCCCTGTGTATGACAATGGGAGCGCAATAGTGACTCTTCTTACCAGAAAACAACTCTTGCTCGTGGGACCAAAAACTGCATGTGATTCAACTCCATTTAGGACTGGGAAACAAACGCTAGCTCGCCTTACAAGAAACACACTCTGCTTTTGAGAAAAGAGCACTCTTCTACTCTACTGTGTTTCCTATGGGGTCTGAAAAGTGAGCTTGCTCAGAACAAAAGAACTGTGCTTCCTATACAGGGCCATATCTAGTTCAATTCTGCTTAGGAACCTGACAAGAACAGTAGATTCTCCTCAGTCCAATACACTTTACATGCTGGGAACAGACGCGAGTGCTATTTGCCCTTTGTATGACAATGGGAGCGCAATAGTGACTCTTCTTACCAGAAAACAACTCTTGCTCGTAGGACCAGAAACTGCATGTGATTCAACACCACTTAGGAATGGAAACAATCGCTAGCTCGCCTTACAAGTAAGTGACTCTGCTTTTGAGAAAAGAGCACTCTTCTACTCTACTGTGTTTCCTATGGGTTCCAAACAGTGAGCCTGCTCAGAACAAAAGAACTGTGCTTCCTACACATACAGGCCATATCTAGTTCTACTCTGCTTAGGAAACTGACAAGAAAAATGCTCCTCTTCAGTCCAATACACTGTACTTGCTGTGAACAGACGCGAACGCTATTTGCACTGTGATTGACAATGGGAGCGCAATAGTGACTTTCCTTACCAGAAAACAACTCTTGCTCGTAGGACTAAAAACTGCATGTGATTCAACTCCATTTAGAACTGGGAAATAAATGCTAGCTCGCCTTACAAGAAACACACTCTGCTTTTGAGAAAAGAGCACTCTTCTACTCTACTGTGTTTCCGATGGGGTCCAAACAGTGAGCTTGCTCAGAACAAAAGAACTGTGCTTCCTACACACACGGTCATATCTAGTTCACTTCTGCTTAGGAAACTGACAAGAACAGTAGCACTTCTTCAGTACAATACACTGTACTTGCTGGGACCAGACGCGTGTGCTATTTGCCCTGTGTATGACAAAGGGAGCGCAATAGTGACTCTTCTTACCAGAAAACTACTCTTGCTCGTAGGACCAGAAACTGCATGTGATTCAAATCCATTTAGGACTGGGAAACAAACGCTAGCTCACCTTACAAGAAACACACTCTGCTTTTGAGAAAAGAGCACTCTTCTAATCTACTGTGTTTCCTGTAGGGCCAGAAGAGTTAGCTTGCTCAGAGCAAAAGAACTGTGCTTCCTACAAACAAGGCCTTATCTAGTTCAATTCTGCTTAGGAAACTAACAACTACAGTTGATCCTCTTCAGTCCAATACACTGTATTTGCTGGGAACAGACGCCAGTGCTATTTGTCCTGTGTATGACAAAGGGAGCGCAATTGTGACTCTTCTTACCAGAAAACAACTCTTGCTCGTAGGACCAGAAACTGCATGTGATTCAACTCCCTTTCGGACTGGGAAAAAAATGCTAGCTCGCCTTACAAGAAACAAACTCTGCTTTTGAGAAAAGACACTCTTCTACTCTACTGTTTTTCCTATAGCGCCAGAACTGTGAGCTGGCTCAGAAAAAAAGAACTGTGATTTCTACACACACGGCCATATCTAGTTCAATTCTGCCTAGGTAACTAATAAGAACAGTAGATCCTCCTCAGTACAATACACTGTACATGCTGGGAACAGACGCCAGTGCTATTTGCCCTGTGTATGACAATGGGAGCGCAATAGTTACTCTTTTGCCAGAAAAAAACTCTTGCTCGTAGGTCCAGAAACTGCATGTGATCAACTCCATTTAGGACTGCGAAAGGAACGCTATCTCGCCTTACAGGAAACACACTCTGCTTTTGAGTAAAGAGTACTCTTCTATTCTACTGTGTTTTCTATGGGGTCCGAACAGTGAGCTTGCTCAGAGCAAAAGAACTGTGCTTCCTACACAGACGGGCATATCTTGTTCAACTCTGCTTAGAAACTGACAAGAACAGTAGCTCCGCTTCAGTCCAATACACTGTACTTGCTGGGAACAGACGCGAGTGCTATTTGCACTGTGTATGGCAATGGGAGAGTAATAGTCACTCTTCTTACCAGGAAACAACTCTTGCTCGTAGGACCAGAAACTGCATGTGATTCAACTCCATTTAGGACTGGGAAACAAACTCTAGCTCGCCTTACAAGAAACACACTCTGCTTTTGAGAAAAGAGCACTCTTCTACTCCACTGTGTTTCCTATGGGGTCCGAACAGTGAGCTTGCTCAGAACAAAAGAACTGTGCTTCCTACACACACGGGCCATATCTAGTTACACTCTGCTTAGGAAACTCATGAGAACAGTTGCTACTCTTCAAAACAATACACTGTACTTGCTGGGAACAGACGTGAGTGCTATTTGCACTCTGTATGGCAATAGGAGCGCAATAGTGACTTTCCTTACCAGAAAACAACTCTTGCTCGTAGGACCAAAAACTGCATGTGTCTCAACTCCACTTAGGACTGGGAAACAAACGCTATCTCACCTTACAAGAAACACACTCTGCTTTTGAGAAAGGAGCACTCTTCTACTCTACTGTGTTTCCTATAGGGCCAGAACAGTGAGTTTGTTCAGAACAAAAGAACTGTGCTTCCTGCACACACGGGCCATGTCTAGTTCAATTCTGCTTAGGAAACTGACAAGAACACTAGATCCTCTTCAGTCGAATACACTGTACATGGTGCTAACATACGCTAGTGCTATTTGCCCTGTGTATGACAATGCGAGCGCAATAGTGACTTTCCTTACAAGAAAACAAATCTTGCTCGTAAACCAAAAACTGCATGTGCTTCAACTCCATTTAGGACTGGGAAACAAATGCTAGCTCACCTTACAAGAAACACACTCTGATTTCGAGAAAAGAGCACACTTCTACTCTACTGTGTTTCCTATAGGGCCAGAACAGTGAGCTTGCTCATAACAAAAGAACTGTGCTTCCTACACACGGGCCATGTCTAGTTCAATTCTGCTTAGGAAACTGACAAGAACAGTAGATCCTCTTCAGTCCAATACATTGCACATGCTGCTAACAGACGCTAGTGCTATTTGCCCTGTGTATGACAATGGGAGCGCAATAGTGACTCTTCTTACCAGAAAACAACTCTTGCTCGTAGGACCAGAAACTGCATGTGGTTCAACTCCATTTAGGACTGGGAAACAAACACTAGCTCGCCTTACAAGAAACACACTCTGCTTTTGGGAAAAGAGCACTCTTCTACGCTACTGTGTTTACTATAGGGCTAGAAGAGTGAGCTTGCTCAGAACAAAAGAACTGTGCTTCCTACACACACGGCCATATCTAGTTCAATTCTGGTTAGGAAACTGATAAGAACAGTAGATCCTCTTCGGTCCAATACACTGTACTTGCTGGGAACAGACGCCAGTGCTATTTGTCCTTTGTATGACAATGGGAGCGCAATAGTGACTCTTCTTTCTAGAAAACAACTCTTGCTCATAGGACCAGAAACTGCATGTGATTCAACTCCATTAAGGACTAGGAAAAAAACGCTAGCTCATCTTACAAGAAACGCACTCTGCTTTTGAGAAAAGAGCACTCTTCTACACTACAGTGTTGCCTATGGGGTCCGAACAGTGAGCTAGCTCAGAACAAAAGAACTGTTCTTCCTACACTCACGGCCATATCTAGTACAACTCTGCTTAGGAAACATACAAGAACAGTAGCTCCTCTTCAGTCCAATACACTGTACTTGCTGGGAACAGACGCGAGTGCTATTTGCGCTGTGTATAGCAATGGGAGCGCAATGGTGACTCTTCATACCAGAAAACAACTCTTGCTCGTAGGAATAAAAACTACATAGGATTCAACTCCATTTACGACTGGGAAACAAACGCTAGATCGCCTTACAAGAAACACACTCTGCTTTGGGAAAAGGGCACTCTTCTTCTCTACTGTGTTTCCTATGGGGTCCGAACAGTGAGCTTGCTCAGAACAAAAGAACTGTGCTTCCTACACACACGGGCCATATCTACATCAACTCTGCTTAGGAAACTGACAAGAGCTGTAGCTCCTCTTCAGTCCAATACACTGTACTTGCTGGGAACAGACGCCAGTGCTATTTTCACAGTGTATGGCATTGGGAGTGCAACAGTGACTTTCCTTACCAGAAAACAACTCTTGCTCGTAGTACCAAAAACTGCATGTGATTCAACTCCATTTAGGACTGGGAAACAAACACTAGCTCGCCTTACAAGAAACACACTCTGCTTTTGAGAAAAGAGCACTCTTCTAATCTACTGTGTTTCCTGTAGGGCCAGAAGAGTGAGCTTGCTCAGAACAAAAGAACTGTGCTTCCTACACACACGGGCCATATCTAGTTCAACTCTGCTTAGGAAACTCACGAGAACAGTAGCTCATCTTCAAAACAATACACTGTACTTGCTGGGAACAGACGCGAGGGCTATTTGCACTGTGTATTGCAATGAGAGCGCAATAGTGACTCTTCTTACCAGAAAACAGCTCTTGCTCATAGGAACAGAAACAGCATGGGATTCAACTCCATTTCTGACTGGGCAACATACCCTAGCTCGCCTTACAAGAAACACACTCTGCTTTTGCGAAAAGAGCACTCTTCTACTCTACTGTGTTTCCTATAGGGCAGAACAGTGAGCTTGCTCAGAACAAAAGAAGTGTGCTTCCTACACACACGGGCCATATGTAGGTGAACTCTGCAAAGCAAACTGACAAGGACAGTAGCTCCTCTTCAGTCCAATACACTGTAAATGCTGGGAACAGACGCCAGTGCTATTCGTCCTGTGTATGACAATGGGAGCGCAATAGTGACTCTTCTTACCAGAAAACAACTCTTGCTCGTAGGAAAAGAAACTTCATGGGATTCAACTCAATTTATGACTGGGAAACAAACGCTAGTGCGTCTTACAAGAAACACACTCTGCTTTTTAGAAAAGGGCACTCTTCTACTGTACAGGGTTTCCTATGGGGTCCGAACAGTGAGCTTGGTCAGAACAAAAGAACTGTGCTTCCTACACACACGGGCCATATCTAGTTCAACTCTGCTTAGGATACTGACAAGAACAGTAGCTGCTCTTCAGTCCAATACACTGTACATGCTGGAAACAGACGCGAGTGCTATTTGCACTGTATATGGCAAAGGGAGCGCAATAGTGACTTTCCTTACCAGAAAACAACTCTTGCTCGTAGGACCAGAAACTGCATGTGATTCATCTACATTTAGGACTGAGAAACAAATACTAGCTCGCCACAAGAAACACACTCTGCTTTTCAGAAAAGAGCACTCTTCTACTATACTGTGTTTCCTATGGGGTCCTAACAGTGAGCTTGCTCAGAAAAAAAAAAAAACTGTGCTTCCTACACACACGGGCCATATCTAGTTCAACTCTGCTTAGGAAACTGACAAGAACAGTAGCTCCTCTTCAGTCCAATACACTGTACTTGCTGGGAACAGACGCGAGTGCTATTTTCACAGTGTATGGCATTGGGAGTGCAACAGTGACTTTCCTTACCAGAAAACAACTCTTGCTCGTAGGACCAAAAACTGCATGTGATTCAACTCCATTTAGGACTGGGAAACAAACCCTAGCTCGCCTTACAGGAAACACACTCTGCTTTTGAGAAAAGAGCACTCTTCTACTCTACTGTGTTTCCTATAGTGCCAGAAGAGTGAGCTTGCTCAGAACAAAAAAAACTGTGCTTCCTAAACACACGGCCATATCTAGTTCAATTCTCCTTAGGAAACTGACAAGAACAGTAGATCCTCCTCAGTACAATACACTGTACATGCTGGGAACAGACGCTAGTGCTATTTGCCCTGTGTATGACAATGGGAGCGCAATAGTGACTCTTTTGCCAGAAAACAACTCTTGTTTGTAGGACCAGAAACTGCATGTGATTTAACTCCATTTAGGACTGGGAAACAAACGCTAGCTCGCCTTACAAGAAACACACTCTGCTTTTGAGAAAAGAGCACTCTTCTACTCTACTGTGTTTTCTGTAGGGCCAGAACAGTGAGCTTGCTCAGAACAAAAGAACTGTGCTTCATACACACACAGCCATATCTAGTTCAATTCTGCTTAGGAAACTGACAAGAACAGTAGATCCTCCTCAGTACAATACACTGTACATGCTGGGAACAGACGCTAGTGCTATTTGCCCTGTGTATGACAATGGGAGCGCAATAGTGACTCCTTTGCCAGAAAACAACTCTTGCTTGCAGGACCAGAAACTGCATGTGATTCAACTACATTTAGGACTGGGAAACGAACGCAAGCTTGCCTTACCCGAAACACACTCTGCTTTTGAGAAAAGAGTACTCTTCTAGTCTACTGTGGTTTCTATGGGGTCCGAACAGTGAGCTTGCTAGGAGCAAAAGAACTGTGCTTCCTACACACACAGGCATATCTAGTTCAACTCTGCTTAGGAAACTGACAAGAACAGTAGCTCCGCTTCAGTCCAAGACACTGTACTTGCTGAGAACAGACGCGAGAGCTATTTGCACTGTGTATGGCAATGGGAGAGTAATAGAGACTCTTCTTACCAGGAAACAACTCTTGCTTGTAGGACTGAAACTGCATGTGATTCAACTCCATTTAGGACTGGGAAACAAACGCTAGCTCGCCTTACAAGAAACACACTCTGCTTTTGAGAAAAGAGCACTCTTCTACTCTACTGTGTTTCCTATGGGGTCCAAACAGTGAGCTTGCTCAGAACAAAAGAACTGTGCTTCCTACACACACGGGCCATATCTAGATTAACTCTGCTTAGGAAACTGACAAGAACAGTAGCTCCTCTTCAGAACAATACACTGTACTTGCTGGGAACAGACGCGAGTGCTATTTGCCCTGTGTATGGCAATGGGAGCACAATAGTGACTTTCCATACCAGAACACAACTCTTGCTCTTAGGACCGAAAACTGCATGTGATTCAACTCCATTTAGAACTGGGAAATAAACGCTAGCTCGCCTTACAAGAAACAGACTCTGCTTTTGAGAAAAGAGCACTCATCTACTCTACTGTGTTTCCTATATGGCCAGAACAGTGAGCTTGCTCAGAACAAAAGAACTGTGCTTCCTACACACACGGCCATATCTAGATAAATTCTGCTTAGGAAACTGACGAGAACAGTAGCTCCTCTTCAATCCAATACACTGTACATGCTGGGAACCGACACCAGTGCTATTTGCCCTGTGTATGACAATGGGAGCGCAATAGTGACTCTTCTTACCAGAAAACAACTCTTGCTCGTAGGACCAGAAACTGCATGGGATTCAACTCCACTTCTGACTGGGAAACAAACACTAGCTCCCCTTACAAGAAACACACTCTGCTTTTGAGAAAGGAGCACTCTTCTATTCTACTGTGTTTCCTATGGGATCCGAAGAGTGAGCTTGCAGAGAACAAAAGAACTGTGCTTCTTACACACAAGGGCCATATCTAGTTCAACTCTGCTTAGGAAACTGACAAGATCAGTAGCTCCTCTTCAGTCCAATACACTGTACTTGCTGGGAACAGAGGCGAGTGCTATTTGCACTGTGTATGGCAATGGGAGCGCAATAGTGACTTTCCTTACCAGAAAACAACTCTTGCTCGTAGGACCAGAAACTGCATGTGATTCATCTCCATTTAGGACTGAGAAACAAATGCTAGCTCGCCACAAGAAACACACTCTGCTGTTGAGAAAAGAGCACTCTTCTACTCTACTTTTTTCCTATGGGGTCTGAACAGTGAGCTTGCTAAGAACAAAAGAACTGTGCGTCCTACATACACGGGCCATATCTAGTTCAACTCTGCTTAGGAAACTGACAAGATCAGTATCTCCTCTTCAGTCCAATACACTGTACTTGCTGGGAACAGACGTGAGTGCTATTTGCACTGTGTATGACAATGGGAGCGCAATAGTGACTTTCCTTACCAGAACCCAACTCTTGCTCGTAGGATGGAAAACTGCATGTGATTCAACTCCATTTAGAACTGGAAAATAAACGCTAGCTCGCCTTACAAGAAACAGACTCTGCTTTTGAGAAAAAAGCACTCTTCTACTCTACTGTGTTTCCTATATGGCCAGAACAGTGAGCTTCCTCAGAACAAAAGAACTGTGGTTCCTACACACACGGCCATATCTAGATAAATTCTGCTTAGGAAACTGACAAGAACAGTAGCTCCTATTCAGTCCAATACACTGTACATGCTGGGAACCGACACCAGTGCTATTTGCCCTGTGTTTGACAATGGGAGCGCAATAGTGACTCTTCTTACCAGAAAACAACTCTTGCTCGTAGGACCAGAAACTGCATGGGATTCAACTCCACTTCTGACTGGGAAACAAACACTAGCTCCCCTTACAAGAAACACACTCTGCTTTTGAGAAAAGAGCACTCTTCTATTCTACTGTGTTTCCTAAGGGATCCGAACAGTGAGCTTCCTGAGAACAAAAGAACTGTGCTTCTAACACACAAGGGACATATCTAGTTCAACTCTGCTTAGGAAACTGACAAGAACAGTAGCTCCTCTTCAGTCCAATACATTGTACTTGCTGGGAACAGACGCGAGTGCTATTTTCACAGTGTATGGCATTGGGAGTGCAACAGTGACTTTCCTTACCAGAAAACAACTCTTGCTCGTAGGACCAAAAACTGCATGTGATTCAACTCCATTTAGGACTGGAAAACAAACCCTAGCTCGCCTTACAAGAAACCCACTCTGCTTTTGAGAAAAGAGCACTCTTCTACTCTACTGTGTTTCCTATAGTGCCAGAAGACAGAGTTTGCTCAGAACAAAAAAACTGTGCTTCCTAAACTCACGGCCATATCTAGTTCAATTCTGCTTAGGAAACTGACAAGTACAGTAGATCCTCTTTAGTCCAATACACTGTACTTGCTGCGAAGAGACACCAGTGCTATTTGCCCTGTGTATGACAATGGGAGTGCAATAGTGACTCTTCTTACCAGAAAACAACTCTTGCTCGTAGGACCAGAAACTGCATGTGATTCAACTCCATTTAGGACTGGGAAACAAACGCTAGCTCGCCTTACAAGAAACAAACTCTGCTTTTGAGAAAAGAGCACTCTTCTACTCTACTGTGTTTCCTGTAGGGCCAGAAGAGTGAGCTTGCTCAGAGCAAAAGAACTGTGCTTCCTACAAACAAGGCCTTATCTAGTTCAATTCTGCTTAGGAAACTAACAACTACAGTAGATCCTCTTCAGTCCAATACACTGTATTTGCTGGGAACAGACGCCAGTGCTATTTGTCCTGTGTATGACAAAGGGAGCGCAATTGTGACTCTTCTTACCAGAAAACAACTCTTGCTCGTAGGACCAGAAACTGCATGTGATTCAACTCCCTTTCGGACTGGGAAAAAAATGCTAGCTCGCCTTACAAGAAACAAACTCTGCTTTTGAGAAAAGAGCACTCTTCTACGCTACTGTGTTTACTACAGGGCTAGAAGAGTGAGCTTGCTCAGAAAAAAAGAACTGTGCTTTCTACACACACGGCCATATCTAGTTCAATTCTGGTTAGGAAACTGATAAGAACAGTAGATCCTCTTCGGTCCAATACACTGTACTTGCTGGGAACAGACGCCAGTGCTATTTGTCCTTTGTATGACAATGGGAGCGCAATAGTGACTCTTCTTTCTAGAAAACAAGTCTTGCTCATAGGACCAGAAACTGCATGTGATTCAACTCCATTAAGGACTAGGAAAAAAACGCTAGCTCACCTTACAAGAAACACACTCTGCTTTTGAGAAAAGAGCACTCTTCTACACTACAGTGTTGCCTATGGGGTCCGAACAGTGAGCTAGCTCAGAACAAAAGAACTGTTCTTCCTACACTCACGGGCCATATCTAGTACAACTCTGCTTAGGAAACATAAAAGAACAGTAGCTCCTCTTCAGTCCAATACACTGTACTTGCTGGGAACAGACGCGAGTGCTATTTGCACTGTGTATAGCAATGGGAGCGCAATGGTGACTCTTCATACCAGAAAACAACTCTTGCTCGTAGGAATAGAAACTACATAGGATTCAACTCCATTTACGACTGGGAAACAAACGCTAGATCGCCTTACAAGAAAAACACTCTGCTTTGGGAAAAGGGCACTCTTCTACTCTGCTGTGTTTCCTATGGGGTCCGAACAGTGAGCTTGCTCAGAACAAAAGAACTGTGCTTCCTACACACACGGGCCATATCTACATCAACTCTGCTTAGGAAACTGACAAGAGCTGTAGCTCCTCTTCAGTCCAATACACTGTACTTGCTGGGAACAGACGCCAGTGCTTTTTTCACTGTGTATGGCATTGGGAGCGCAACAGTGACTTTCCTTACCAGAAAACAACTCTTGCTCGTAGTACCAAAAACTGCATGTGATTCAACTCCATTTAGGACTGGGAAACAAACACTAGCTCGCCTTACAAGAAACACACTCTGCTTTTGAGAAAAGAGCACTCTTCTAATCTACTGTGTTTCCTGTAGGGCCAGAAGAGTGAGCTTGCTCAGAACAAAAGAACTGTGCTTCCTACACACAAGGCCATATCTAGTTCAATTCTGCTTAGGAAACTAACAACTACAGTAGATCCTCTTAAGTCCAATACACTGTACTTGCTGGGAACAGACGCCAGTGCTATTTGCCCTGTGTATTACAAAGGGAGCGCAATAGTGACTCTTCTTACCAGAAAACAACTCTTGCTCGTAGGACCAGAAACTGCATGTGATTCAACTCCCTTTAGGACTGGGAAAAAAAAACGCTAGCTCGCCTTACAAGAAACAAACTCTGCTTTTGAGAAAAGACACTCTTCTACTCTACTGTGTTTCCTATAGCGCCAGAACTGTGAGCTGGCTCAGAACCAAAGAACTGTGCTTCCTACACACACAGTCATATCTAGTTCAATTCTGCCTAGGAAACTGACAAGAACAGTAGATCCTCCTCAGTACAATACACTGTACATGCTGGGAAAAGACGCCAGTGCTATTTGCCCTGTGTATGACAATGGGAGCGCAATAGTTACTCTTTTGCCAGAAAACAACTCTTGCTCGTAGGTCCAGAAACTGCATGTGATCAACTCCATTTAGGACTGCGAAAGGAACACTAGCTTGCCTTACAGGAAACACACTCTGCTTTTGAGTAAAGAGTACTCTTCTATTCTACTGTATTTTCTATGGGGTCCGAACAGAGAGCTTGCTCAGAGCAAAAGAACTGTGCTTCCTACACAGACGGGCATATCTTGTTCAACTCTGCTTAGGAAACTTACAAGAACAGTAGCTCCGCTTCAGTCCAATACACTGTACTTGCTGGGAACAGACGCCAGTGCTATTTGCACTGTGTATGGCAATGGGAGAGTAATAGTCACTCTTCTTACCAGGAAACAACTCTTGCTCGTAGGACCAGAAACTGCATGTGATTCAACTCCATTTAGGACTGGGAAACAAACTCTAGCTCGCCTTACAAGAAACACACTCTGCTTTTGAGAAAAGAGCACTCTTCTACTCCACTGTGTTTCCTATGGGGTCCGAACAGTGAGCTTGCTCAGAACAAAAGAACTGTGCTTCCTACACACACGGGCCATATCTAGTTACACTCTGCTTAGGAAACTCATGAGAACAGTTGCTACTCTTCAAAACAATACACTGTACTTGCTGGGAACAGACGTGAGTGCTATTTGCACTCTGTATGGCAATAGGAGCGCAATAGTGACTTTCCTTACCAGAAAACAACTCTTGCTCGTAGGACCAAAAACTGCATGTGTCTCAACTCCAGTTAGGACTGGGAAACAAACGCTATCTCACCTTACAAGAAACACACTCTGCTTTTGAGAAAGGAGCACTCTTCTACTCTACTGTGTTTCCTATAGGGCCAGAACAGTGAGCTTGCTCAGAACAAAAGAACTGTGCTTCCTGCACACACGGGCCATGTCTAGTTCAATTCTGCTTAGGAAACTGACAAGAACACTAGATCCTCTTCAGTCGAATACACTGTACATGGTGCTAACATACGCTAGTGCTATTTGCCCTGTGTATGACAATGGGAGCGCAATAGTGACTTTCCTTACAAGAAAACAAATCTTGCTCGTAAACCAAAAACTGCATGTGCTTCAACTCCATTTAGGACTGGGAAACAAATGCTAGCTCACCTTACAAGAAACACACTCTGATTTCGAGAAAAGAGCACACTTCTACTCTACTGTGTTTCCTATAGGGCCAGAACAGTGAGCTTGCTCATAACAAAAGAACTGTGCTTCCTACACACGGGCCATGTCTAGTTCAATTCTGCTTAGGAAACTGACAAGAACAGTAGATCCTCTTCAGTCCAATAAATTGCACATGCTGCTAACAGACGCTAGTGCTATTTGCCCTGTGTATGACAATGGGAGCGCAATAGTGACTCTTCTTACCAGAAAACAAGTCTTGCTCGTAGGACCAGAAACTGCATGTGGTTCAACTCCATTTAGGACTGGGAAACAAACACTAGCTCGCCTTACAAGAAACACACTATGCTTTTGAGAGAAGAGCACTCTTCTACTCTACTGTGTTTCCTATGGGGTCCGAACAGTGAGCTAGCTCAGAACAAAAGAACTGTGCTTCCTACACACACGGGCCACATCTAGTACAACTCTGCTTAGGAAACTTACAAGAACAGTAGCTCCTCTTCAGTCCAATACACTGTACATGCTGGGAACAGACGCCAGTGCTATTTGCCCTGTGTATGACAATGGGAGCGCAATAGTGACTCTTTTGCCAGAAAACAACTCTTGCTCGTAGGACCAGAAACTGCATGTGATCAACTCCATTTAGGACTGGGAAAGGAATGCTAGCTCGCCTTACAGGAAACACACTCTGATTTTGAGTAAAGAGTACTCTTCTCTTCTACTGTGTTTTCTATGGGGTCCAAACAGTGAGCTTGCTCAGAGCAAAAGAACTGTGCTTCCTACACACACGGGCATATCTTGTTCAACTCTGCTTAGGAAACTGACAAGAACAGTAGCTCCTCTTCAGTCCTATACACTGTACTTGCTGGGAACAGACGCGAGTGCTATTTGCACTGTGTATGGCAATGAAAGCGCAATAGTGACTTTCCTTACCAGAAAACAACTCTTGCTCGTAGGACCGGAAACTGCATGAGATTCAACTCCATTTAGGACTGGGAAACAAACGCTAGCTCGCCTTACAAGAAACATACTCTGCTTTTGAGAAAAGAGCACTCTTCTACTATACTGTGTTTCCTATGGGGTCCTAACAGTGAGCTTGCTCAGAACAAAAGAACTGTGCTTCCTACACACAAGGGCCATATCTACTTCAACTCTGCTTAGGAAACTGACAAGAGCTGTAGCTCCTCTTCAATCCAATACACTGTACTTGCTGGGAACAGATGCCAGTGCTATTTTCACTGTGTATGGCATTGGGAGTGCAACAGTGACTTTCCTTACCAGAAAACAACTCTTGCTCATAGGACCGAAAACTGCATGTGATTCAACTCCATTTAGAACTGGGAAATAAACGCTAGCTCGCCTTACAAGAAACAGACTCTGCTTTTGAGAAAAGAACACTCTTCTACTCTACTGTGTTTCCTATAAGGCCAGAACAAAAGAACTGTGCTTTCTACACACACGGCCATATCTAGATCAATTCTGCTTAGGAAACTGACAAGAACAGTAGATCCTCCTCAGTCCAATACACTGTACATGCTGAGAACTGACACCAGTGCTTTTTGCCCTGTGTATGACAATGGGAGCGCAATAGTGACTCTTCTTACCAGAAAACAACTCTTGCTCGTGGGACCAAAAACTGCATGTGATTCAACTCCATTTAGGACTGGGAAACAAACGCTAGCTCGCCTTACAAGAAACACACTCTGCTTTTGAGAAAAGAGCACTCTTCTACTCTACTGTGTTTCCTATGGGGTCCGAACAGTGAGCTTGCTCAGAACAAAAGAACTGTGCTTCCTATACAGGGCCATATCTAGTTCAATTCTGCTTAGGAACCTGACAAGAACAGTAGATTCTCCTCAGTCCAATACACTTTACATGCTGGGAACAGACGCGAGTGCTATTTGCCCTTTGTATGACAATGGGAGCGCAATAGTGACTCTTCTTACCAGAAAACAACTCTTGCTCGTAGGACCAGAAACTGCATGTGATTCAACACCACTTAGGACTGGAAACAATCGCTAGCTCGCCTTATAAGTAAGAGACTCTGCTTTTGAGAAAAGAGCACTCTTCTACTCTACTGTGTTTCCTATGGGTTCCG
The DNA here is from genome assembly GCF_949786415.1 of Peromyscus eremicus. Taxonomy (NCBI): domain Eukaryota; kingdom Metazoa; phylum Chordata; class Mammalia; order Rodentia; family Cricetidae; genus Peromyscus; species Peromyscus eremicus. Next base: position 95,253 of record NW_026735080.1, read on the forward strand.
AACAGTGAGCCTGCTCAGAACAAAAGAACTGTGCTTCCTACACACACAGGCCATATCTAGTTCTACTCTGCTTAGGAAACTGACAAGAAAAATGCTCCTCTTCAGTCCAATACACTGTACTTGCTGTGAACAGACGCGAACGCTATTTGCACTGTGATTGACAATGGGAGCGCAATAGTGACTTTCCTTACCAGAAAACAACTCTTGCTCGTAGGACTAAAAACTGCATGTGATTCAACTCCATTTAGAACTGGGAAATAAATGCTAGCTCGCCTTACAAGAAACACACTCTGCTTTTGAGAAAAGAGCACTCTTCTACTCTACTGTGTTTCCGATGGGGTCCAAACAGTGAGCTTGCTCAGAACAAAAGAACTGTGCTTCCTACACACACGGTCATATCTAGTTCACTTCTGCTTAGGAAACTGACAAGAACAGTAGCTCTTCTTCAGTACAATACACTGTACTTGCTGGGACCAGACGCGTGTGCTATTTGCCCTGTGTATGACAAAGGGAGCGCAATAGTGACTCTTCTTACCAGAAAACTACTCTTGCTCGTAGGACCAGAAACTGCATGTGATTCAAATCCATTTAGGACTGGGAAACAAACGCTAGCTCACCTTACAAGAAACACACTCTGCTTTTGAGAAAAGAGCACTCTTCTAATCTACTGTGTTTCCTGTAGGACCAGAAGAGTGAGCTTGCTCAGAGCAAAAGAACTGTGCTTCCTACAAACAAGGCCTTATCTAGTTCAATTCTGCTTAGGAAACTAACAACTACAGTTGATCCTCTTCAGTCCAATACACTGTATTTGCTGGGAACAGACGCCAGTGCTATTTGTCCTGTGTATGACAAAGGGAGCGCAATTGTGACTCTTCTTACCAGAAAACAACTCTTGCTCGTAGGACCAGAAACTGCATGTGATTCAACTCCCTTTCGGACTGGGAAAAAATGCTAGCTCGCCTTACAAGAAAGAAACTCTGCTTTTGAGAAAAGACACTCTTCTACTCTACTGTTTTTCCTATAGCGCCAGAACTGTGAGCTGGCTCAGAAAAAAAGAACTGTGATTTCTACACACACGGCCATATCTAGTTCAATTCTGCCTAGGTAACTAATAAGAACAGTAGATCCTCCTCAGTACAATACACTGTACATGCTGGGAACAGACGCCAGTGCTATTTGCCCTGTGTATGACAATGGGAGCACAATAGTTACTCTTTTGCCAGAAAAAAACTCTTGCTCGTAGGTCCAGAAACTGCATGTGATCAACTCCATTTAGGACTGCGAAAGGAACGCTAGCTCGCCTTACAGGAAACACACTCTGCTTTTGAGTAAAGAGTACTCTTCTATTCTACTGTGTTTTCTATGGGGTCCGAACAGTGAGCTTGCTCAGAGCAAAAGAACTGTGCTTCCTACACAGACTGGCATATCTTGTTCAACTCTGCTTAGAAACTGACAAGAACAGTAGCTCCGCTTCAGTCCAATACACTGTACTTGCTGGGAACAGACGCGAGTGCTATTTGCACTGTGTATGGCAATGGGAGAGTAATAGTCACTCTTCTTACCAGGAAACAACTCTTGCTCGTAGGACCAGAAACTGCATGTGATTCAACTCCATTTAGGACTGGGAAACAAACTCTAGCTCGCCTTACAAGAAACACACTCTGCTTTTGAGAAAAGAGCACTCTTCTACTCCACTGTGTTTCCTATGGGGTCCGAACAGTGAGCTTGCTCAGAACAAAAGAACTGTGCTTCCTACACACACGGGCCATATCTAGTTACACTCTGCTTAGGAAACTCATGAGAACAGTTGCTACTCTTCAAAACAATACACTGTACTTGCTGGGAACAGACGTGAGTGCTATTTGCACTCTGTATGGCAATAGGAGCGCAATAGTGACTTTCATTACCAGAAAACAACTCTTGCTCGTAGGACCAAAAACTGCATGTGTCTCAACTCCACTTAGGACTGGGAAACAAACGCTATCTCACCTTACAAGAAACACACTCTGCTTTTGAGAAAGGAGCACTCTTCTACTCTACTGTGTTTCCTATAGGGCCAGAACAGTGAGTTTGTTCAGAACAAAAGAACTGTGCTTCCTGCACACACGGGCCATGTCTAGTTCAATTCTGCTTAGGAAACTGACAAGAACACTAGATCCTCTTCAGTCGAATACACTGTACATGGTGCTAACATACGCTAGTGCTATTTGCCCTGTGTATGACAATGCGAGCGCAATAGTGACTTTCCTTACAAGAAAACAAATCTTGCTCGTAAACCAAAAACTGCATGTGCTTCAACTCCATTTAGGACTGGGAAACAAATGCTAGCTCACCTTACAAGAAACACACTCTGATTTCGAGAAAAGAGCACACTTCTACTCTACTGTGTTTCCTATAGGGCCAGAACAGTGAGCTTGCTCATAACAAAAGAACTGTGCTTCCTACACACGGGCCATGTCTAGTTCAATTCTGCTTAGGAAACTGACAAGAACAGTAGATCCTCATCAGTCCAATACATTGCACATGCTGCTAACAGACGCTAGTGCTATTTGCCCTGTGTATGACAATGGGAGCGCAATAGTGACTCTTCTTACCAGAAAACAACTCTTGCTCGTAGGACCAGAAACTGCATGTGGTTCAACTCCATTTAGGACTGGGAAACAAACACTAGCTCGCCTTACAAGAAACACACTCTGCTTTTGAGAAAAGAGCACTCTTCTACGCTACTGTGTTTACTATAGGGCTAGAAGAGTGAGCTTGCTCAGAACAAAAGAACTGTGCTTCCTACACACACGGCCATATCTAGTTCAATTCTGGTTAGGAAACTGATAAGAACAGTAGATCCTCTTCGGTCCAATACACTGTACTTGCTGGGAACAGACGCCAGTGCTATTTGTCCTTTGTATGACAATGGGAGCGCAATAGTGACTCTTCTTTCTAGAAAACAACTCTTGCTCATAGGACCAGAAACTGCATGTGATTCAACTCCATTAAGGACTAGGAAAAAAACGCTAGCTCATCTTACAAGAAACGCACTCTGCTTTTGAGAAAAGAGCACTCTTCTACACTACAGTGTTGCCTATGGGGTCCGAACAGTGAGCTAGCTCAGAACAAAAGAACTGTTCTTCCTACACTCACGGCCATATCTAGTACAACTCTGCTTAGGAAACATACAAGAACAGTAGCTCCTCTTCAGTCCAATACACTGTACTTGCTGGGAACAGACGCGAGTGCTATTTGCGCTGTGTATAGCAATGGGAGCGCAATGGTGACTCTTCATACCAGAAAACAACTCTTGCTCGTAGGAATAAAAACTACATAGGATTCAACTCCATTTACGACTGGGAAACAAACGCTAGATCGCCTTACAAGAAACACACTCTGCTTTGGGAAAAGGGCACTCTTCTACTCTACTGTGTTTCCTATGGGGTCCGAACAGTGAGCTTGCTCAGAACAAAAGAACTGTGCTTCCTACACACACGGGACATATCTACATCAACTCTGCTTAGGAAACTGACAAGAGCTGTAGCTCCTCTTCAGTCCAATACACTGTACTTGCTGGGAACAGACGCCAGTGCTATTTTCACAGTGTATGGCATTGGGAGTGCAACAGTGACTTTCCTTACCAGAAAACAACTCTTGCTCGTAGTACCAAAAACTGCATGTGATTCAACTCCATTTAGGACTGGGAAACAAACACTAGCTCGCCTTACAAGAAACACACTCTGCTTTTGAGAAAAGAGCACTCTTCTAATCTACTGTGTTTCCTGTAGGGCCAGAAGAGTGAGCTTGCTCAGAACAAAAGAACTGTGCTTCCTACACACACGGGCCACATCTAGTTCAACTCTGCTTAGGAAACTCACGAGAACAGTAGCTCATCTTCAAAACAATACACTGTACTTGCTGGGAACAGACGCGAGGGCTATTTGCACTGTGTATTGCAATGAGAGCGCAATAGTGACTCTTCTTACCAGAAAACAGCTCTTGCTCATAGGAACAGAAACAGCATGGGATTCAACTCCATTTCTGACTGGGCAACATACCCTAGCTCGCCTTACAAGAAACACACTCTGCTTTTGCGAAAAGAGCACTCTTCTACTCTACTGTGTTTCCTATAGGGCAGAACAGTGAGCTTGCTCAGAACAAAAGAAGTGTGCTTCCTACACACACGGGCCATATGTAGGTGAACTCTGCAAAGCAAACTGACAAGGACAGTAGCTCCTCTTCAGTCCAATACACTGTAAATGCTGGGAACAGACGCCAGTGCTATTTGTCCTGTGTATGACAATGGGAGCGCAATAGTGACTCTTCTTACCAGAAAACAACTCTTGCTCGTAGGAAAAGAAACTTCATGGGATTCAACTCAATTTATGACTGGGAAACAAACGCTAGTGCGTCTTACAAGAAACACACTCTGCTTTTTAGAAAAGGGCACTCTTCTACTGTACAGGGTTTCCTATGGGGTCCGAACAGTGAGCTTGGTCAGAACAAAAGAACTGTGCTTCCTACACACACGGGCCATATCTAGTTCAACTCTGCTTAGGATACTGACAAGAACAGTAGCTGCTCTTCAGTCCAATACACTGTACATGCTGGAAACAGACGCGAGTGCTATTTGCACTGTATATGGCAAAGGGAGCGCAATAGTGACTTTCCTTACCAGAAAACAACTCTTGCTCGTAGGACCAGAAACTGCATGTGATTCATCTACATTTAGGACTGAGAAACAAATACTAGCTCGCCACAAGAAACACACTCTGCTTTTCAGAAAAGAGCACTCTTCTACTATACTGTGTTTCCTATGGGGTCCTAACAGTGAGATTGCTCAGAACAAAAGAACTGTGCTTCCTACACACAAGGGCCATATCTACTTCAACTCTGCTTAGGAAACTGACAAGAGCTGTAGCTCCTCTTCAATCCAATACACTGTACTTGCTGGGAACAGATGCCAGTGCTATTTTCACTGTGTATGGCATTGGGAGTGCAACAGTGACTTTCCTTACCAGAAAACAACTCTTGCTCATAGGACCGAAAACTGCATGTGATTCAACTCCATTTAGAACTGGGAAATAAACGCTAGCTCGCCTTACAAGAAACAGACTCTGCTTTTGAGAAAAGAACACTCTTCTACTCTACTGTGTTTCCTATAAGGCCAGAACAAAAGAACTGTGCTTTCTACACACACGGCCATATCTAGATCAATTCTGCTTAGGAAACTGACAAGAACAGTAGATCCTCTTCAGTCCAATACACTGTACATGCTGAGAACTGACACCAGTGCTATTTGCCCTGTGTATGACAATGGGAGCGCAATAGTGACTCTTCTTACCAGAAAACAACTCTTGCTCGTGGGACCAAAAACTGCATGTGATTCAACTCCATTTAGGACTGGGAAACAAACGCTAGCTCGCCTTACAAGAAACACACTCTGCTTTTGAGAAAAGAGCACTCTTCTACTCTACTGTGTTTCCTATGGGGTCCGAACAGTGAGCTTGCTCAGAACAAAAGAACTGTGCTTCCTATACAGGGCCATATCTAGTTCAATTCTGCTTAGGAACCTGACAAGAACAGTAGATTCTCCTCAGTCCAATACACTTTACATGCTGGGAACAGACGCGAGTGCTATTTGCCCTTTGTATGACAATGGGAGCGCAATAGTGACTCTTCTTACCAGAAAACAACTCTTGCTCGTAGGACCAGAAACTGCATGTGATTCAACACCACTTAGGAATGGAAACAATCGCTAGCTCGCCTTACAAGTAAGAGACTCTGCTTTTGAGAAAAGAGCACTCTTCTACTCTACTGTGTTTCCTATGGGTTCCGAACAGTGAGCCTGCTCAGAACAAAAGAACTGTGCTTCCTACACACACAGGCCATATCTAGTTCTACTCTGCTTAGGAAACTGACAAGAAAAATGCTCCTCTTCAGTCCAATACACTGTACTTGCTGTGAACAGACGCGAACGCTATTTGCACTGTGATTGACAATGGGAGCGCAATAGTGACTTTCCTTACCAGAAAACAACTCTTGCTCGTAGGACCAGAAACTGCATGTGATTCATCTACATTTAGGACTGAGAAACAAATACTAGCTCGCCACAAGAAACACACTCTGCTTTTCAGAAAAGAGCACTCTTCTACTATACTGTGTTTCCTATGGGGTCCTAACAGTGAGATTGCTCAGAACAAAAGAACTGTGCTTCCTACACACAAGGGCCATATCTACTTCAACTCTGCTTAGGAAACTGACAAGAGCTGTAGCTCCTCTTCAATCCAATACACTGTACTTGCTGGGAACAGATGCCAGTGCTATTTTCACTGTGTATGGCATTGGGAGTGCAACAGTGACTTTCCTTACCAGAAAACAACTCTTGCTCATAGGACCGAAAACTGCATGTGATTCAACTCCATTTAGAACTGGGAAATAAACGCTAGCTCGCCTTACAAGAAACAGACTCTGCTTTTGAGAAAAGAACACTCTTCTACTCTACTGTGTTTCCTATAAGGCCAGAACAAAAGAACTGTGCTTTCTACACACACGGCCATATCTAGATCAATTCTGCTTAGGAAACTGACAAGAACAGTAGATCCTCTTCAGTCCAATACACTGTACATGCTGAGAACTGACACCAGTGCTATTTGCCCTGTGTATGACAATGGGAGCGCAATAGTGACTCTTCTTACCAGAAAACAACTCTTGCTCGTGGGACCAAAAACTGCATGTGATTCAACTCCATTTAGGACTGGGAAACAAACGCTAGCTCGCCTTACAAGAAACACACTCTGCTTTTGAGAAAAGAGCACTCTTCTACTCTACTGTGTTTCCTATGGGGTCCGAACAGTGAGCTTGCTCAGAACAAAAGAACTGTGCTTCCTATACAGGGCCATATCTAGTTCAATTCTGCTTAGGAACCTGACAAGAACAGTAGATTCTCCTCAGTCCAATACACTTTACATGCTGGGAACAGACGCGAGTGCTATTTGCCCTTTGTATGACAATGGGAGCGCAATAGTGACTCTTCTTACCAGAAAACAACTCTTGCTCGTAGGACCAGAAACTGCATGTGATTCAACACCACTTAGGAATGGAAACAATCGCTAGCTCGCCTTACAAGTAAGAGACTCTGCTTTTGAGAAAAGAGCACTCTTCTACTCTACTGTGTTTCCTATGGGTTCCGAACAGTGAGCCTGCTCAGAACAAAAGAACTGTGCTTCCTACACACACAGGCCATATCTAGTTCTACTCTGCTTAGGAAACTGACAAGAAAAATGCTCCTCTTCAGTCCAATACACTGTACTTGCTGTGAACAGACGCGAACGCTATTTGCACTGTGATTGACAATGGGAGCGCAATAGTGACTTTCCTTACCAGAAAACAACTCTTGCTCGTAGGACTAAAAACTGCATGTGATTCAACTCCATTTAGAACTGGGAAATAAATGCTAGCTCGCCTTACAAGAAACACACTCTGCTTTTGAGAAAAGAGCACTCTTCTACTCTACTGTGTTTCCGATGGGGTCCAAACAGTGAGCTTGCTCAGAACAAAAGAACTGTGCTTCCTACACACACGGTCATATCTAGTTCACTTCTGCTTAGGAAACTGACAAGAACAGTAGCTCTTCTTCAGTACAATACACTGTACTTGCTGGGACCAGACGCGTGTGCTATTTGCCCTGTGTATGACAAAGGGAGCGCAATAGTGACTCTTCTTACCAGAAAACTACTCTTGCTCGTAGGACCAGAAACTGCATGTGATTCAAATCCATTTAGGACTGGGAAACAAACGCTAGCTCACCTTACAAGAAACACACTCTGCTTTTGAGAAAAGAGCACTCTTCTACTCCACTGTGTTTCCTATGGGGTCCGAACAGTGAGCTTGCTCAGAACAAAAGAACTGTGCTTCCTATACACACTGGCCATATCTAGTTCAACTCTGCTTAGGAAACTCACGAGAACAGTAGCTCATCTTCAAAACAATACACTGTACTTGCTGGGAACAGACGCGAGGGCTATTTGCACTGTGTATTGCAATGAGAGCGCAATAGTGACTCTTCTTACCAGAAAACAGCTCTTGCTCATAGGAACAGAAACAGCATGGGATTCAACTCCATTTCTGACTGGGCAACATACCCTAGCTCGCCTTACAAGAAACACACTCTGCTTTTGCGAAAAGAGCACTCTTCTACTCTACTGTGTTTCCTATAGGGCAGAACAGTGAGCTTGCTCAGAACAAAAGAAGTGTGCTTCCTACACACACGGGCCATATGTAGGTGAACTCTGCAAAGCAAACTGACAAGGACAGTAGCTCCTCTTCAGTCCAATACACTGTAAATGCTGGGAACAGACGCCAGTGCTATTTGTCCTGTGTATGACAATGGGAGCGCAATAGTGACTCTTCTTACCAGAAAACAACTCTTGCTCGTAGGAAAAGAAACTTCATGGGATTCAACTCAATTTATGACTGGGAAACAAACGCTAGTGCGTCTTACAAGAAACACACTCTGCTTTTTAGAAAAGGGCACTCTTCTACTGTACAGGGTTTCCTATGGGGTCCGAACAGTGAGCTTGGTCAGAACAAAAGAACTGTGCTTCCTACACACACGGGCCATATCTAGTTCAACTCTGCTTAGGATACTGACAAGAACAGTAGCTGCTCTTCAGTCCAATACACTGTACATGCTGGAAACAGACGCGAGTGCTATTTGCACTGTATATGGCAAAGGGAGCGCAATAGTGACTTTCCTTACCAGAAAACAACTCTTGCTCGTAGGACCAGAAACTGCATGTGATTCATCTACATTTAGGACTGAGAAACAAATACTAGCTCGCCACAAGAAACACACTCTGCTTTTCAGAAAAGAGCACTCTTCTACTATACTGTGTTTCCTATGGGGTCCTAACAGTGAGATTGCTCAGAACAAAAGAACTGTGCTTCCTACACACAAGGGCCATATCTACTTCAACTCTGCTTAGGAAACTGACAAGAGCTGTAGCTCCTCTTCAATCCAATACACTGTACTTGCTGGGAACAGATGCCAGTGCTATTTTCACTGTGTATGGCATTGGGAGTGCAACAGTGACTTTCCTTACCAGAAAACAACTCTTGCTCATAGGACCGAAAACTGCATGTGATTCAACTCCATTTAGAACTGGGAAATAAACGCTAGCTCGCCTTACAAGAAACAGACTCTGCTTTTGAGAAAAGAACACTCTTCTACTCTACTGTGTTTCCTATAAGGCCAGAACAAAAGAACTGTGCTTTCTACACACACGGCCATATCTAGATCAATTCTGCTTAGGAAACTGACAAGAACAGTAGATCCTCTTCAGTCCAATACACTGTACATGCTGAGAACTGACACCAGTGCTATTTGCCCTGTGTATGACAATGGGAGCGCAATAGTGACTCTTCTTACCAGAAAACAACTCTTGCTCGTGGGACCAAAAACTGCATGTGATTCAACTCCATTTAGGACTGGGAAACAAACGCTAGCTCGCCTTACAAGAAACACACTCTGCTTTTGAGAAAAGAGCACTCTTCTACTCTACTGTGTTTCCTATGGGGTCCGAACAGTGAGCTTGCTCAGAACAAAAGAACTGTGCTTCCTATACAGGGCCATATCTAGTTCAATTCTGCTTAGGAACCTGACAAGAACAGTAGATTCTCCTCAGTCCAATACACTTTACATGCTGGGAACAGACGTGAGTGCTATTTGCCCTTTGTATGACAATGGGAGCGCAATAGTGACTCTTCTTACCAGAAAACAACTCTTGCTCGTAGGACCAGAAACTGCATGTGATTCAACACCACTTAGGAATGGAAACAATCGCTAGCTCGCCTTACAAGTAAGAGACTCTGCTTTTGAGAAAAGAGCACTCTTCTACTCTACTGTGTTTCCTATGGGTTCCGAACAGTGAGCCTGCTCAGAACAAAAGAACTGTGCTTCCTACACACACAGGCCATATCTAGTTCTACTCTGCTTAGGAAACTGACAAGAAAAATGCTCCTCTTCAGTCCAATACACTGTACTTGCTGTGAACAGACGCGAACGCTATTTGCACTGTGATTGACAATGGGAGCGCAATAGTGACTTTCCTTACCAGAAAACAACTCTTGCTCGTAGGACTAAAAACTGCATGTGATTCAACTCCATTTAGAACTGGGAAATAAATGCTAGCTCGCCTTACAAGAAACACACTCTGCTTTTGAGAAAAGAGCACTCTTCTACTCTACTGTGTTTCCGATGGGGTCCAAACAGTGAGCTTGCTCAGAACAAAAGAACTGTGCTTCCTACACACACGGTCATATCTAGTTCACTTCTGCTTAGGAAACTGACAAGAACAGTAGCTCTTCTTCAGTACAATACACTGTACTTGCTGGGACCAGACGCGTGTGCTATTTGCCCTGTGTATGACAAAGGGAGCGCAATAGTGACTCTTCTTACCAGAAAACTACTCTTGCTCGTAGGACCAGAAACTGCATGTGATTCAAATCCATTTACGACTGGGAAACAAACGCTAGCTCACCTTACAAGAAACAAACTCTGCTTTTGAGAAAAGAGCACTCTTCTAATCTACTGTGTTTCCTGTAGGGCCAGAAGAGTGAGCTTGCTCAGAGCAAAAGAACTGTGCTTCCTACAAACAAGGCCTTATCTAGTTCAATTCTGCTTAGGAAACTAACAACTACAGTTGATCCTCTTCAGTCCAATACACTGTATTTGCTGGGAACAGACGCCAGTGCTATTTGTCCTGTGTATGACAAAGGGAGCGCAATTGTGACTCTTCTTACCAGAAAACAACTCTTGCTCGTAGGACCAGAAACTGCATGTGATTCAACTCCCTTTCGGACTGGGAAAAAAATGCTAGCTCGCCTTACAAGAAACAAACTCTGCTTTTGAGAAAAGACACTCTTCTACTCTACTGTTTTTCCTATAGCGCCAGAACTGTGAGCTGGCTCAGAAAAAAAGAACTGTGATTTCTACACACACGGCCATATCTAGTTCAATTCTGCCTAGGTAACTAATAAGAACAGTAGATCCTCCTCAGTACAATACACTGTACATGCTGGGAACAGACGCCAGTGCTATTTACCCTGTGTATGACAATGGGAGCGCAATAGTTACTCTTTTGCCAGGAAAAAACTCTTGCTCGTAGGTCCAGAAACTGCATGTGATCAACTCCATTTAGGACTGCGAAAGGAACGCTAGCTCGCCTTACAGGAAACACACTCTGCTTTTGAGTAAAGAGTACTCTTCTATTCTACTGTGTTTTCTATGGGGTCCGAACAGTGAGCTTGCTCAGAGCAAAAGAACTGTGCTTCCTACACAGACGGGCATATCTTGTTCAACTCTGCTTAGAAACTGACAAGAACAGTAGCTCCGCTTCAGTCCAATACACTGTACTTGCTGGGAACAGACGCGAGTGCTATTTGCACTGTGTATGGCAATGGGAGAGTAATAGTCACTCTTCTTACCAGGAAACAACTCTTGCTCGTAGGACCAGAAACTGCATGTGATTCAACTCCATTTAGGACTGGGAAACAAACTCTAGCTCGCCTTACAAGAAACACACTCTGCTTTTGAGAAAAGAGCACTCTTCTACTCCACTGTGTTTCCTATGGGGTCCGAACAGTGAGCTTGCTCAGAACAAAAGAACTGTGCTTCCTACACACACGGGCCATATCTAGTTCAACTCTGCTTAGGAAACTCACGAGAACAGTAGCTCATCTTCAAAACAATACACTGTACTTGCTGGGAACAGACGCGAGGGCTATTTGCACTGTGTATTGCAATGAGAGCGCAATAGTGACTCTTCTTACCAGAAAACAGCTCTTGCTCATAGGAACAGAAACAGCATGGGATTCAACTCCATTTCTGACTGGGCAACATACCCTAGCTCGCCTTACAAGAAACACACTCTGCTTTTGCGAAAAGAGCACTCTTCTACTCTACTGTGTTTCCTATAGGGCAGAACAGTGAGCTTGCTCAGAACAAAAGAAGTGTGCTTCCTACACACACGGGCCATATGTAGGTGAACTCTGCAAAGCAAACTGACAAGGACAGTAGCTCCTCTTCAGTCCAATACACTGTAAATGCTGGGAACAGACGCCAGTGCTATTTGTCCTGTGTATGACAATGGGAGCGCAATAGTGACTCTTCTTACCAGAAAACAACTCTTGCTCGTAGGAAAAGAAACTTCATGGGATTCAACTCAATTTATGACTGGGAAACAAACGCTAGTGCGTCTTACAAGAAACACACTCTGCTTTTTAGAAAAGGGCACTCTTCTACTGTACAGGGTTTCCTATGGGGTCCGAACAGTGAGCTTGGTCAGAACAAAAGAACTGTGCTTCCTACACACACGGGCCATATCTAGTTCAACTCTGCTTAGGATACTGACAAGAACAGTAGCTGCTCTTCAGTCCAATACACTGTACATGCTGGAAACAGACGCGAGTGCTATTTGCACTGTATATGGCAAAGGGAGCGCAATAGTGACTTTCCTTACCAGAAAACAACTCTTGCTCGTAGGACCAGAAACTGCATGTGATTCATCTACATTTAGGACTGAGAAACAAATACTAGCTCGCCACAAGAAACACACTCTGCTTTTCAGAAAAGAGCACTCTTCTACTATACTGTGTTTCCTATGGGGTCCTAACAGTGAGATTGCTCAGAACAAAAGAACTGTGCTTCCTACACACAAGGGCCATATCTACTTCAACTCTGCTTAGGAAACTGACAAGAGCTGTAGCTCCTCTTCAATCCAATACACTGTACTTGCTGGGAACAGATGCCAGTGCTATTTTCACTGTGTATGGCATTGGGAGTGCAACAGTGACTTTCCTTACCAGAAAACAACTCTTGCTCATAGGACCGAAAACTGCATGTGATTCAACTCCATTTAGAACTGGGAAATAAACGCTAGCTCGCCTTACAAGAAACAGACTCTGCTTTTGAGAAAAGAACACTCTTCTACTCTACTGTGTTTCCTATAAGGCCAGAACAAAAGAACTGTGCTTTCTACACACACGGCCATATCTAGATCAATTCTGCTTAGGAAACTGACAAGAACAGTAGATCCTCTTCAGTCCAATACACTGTACATGCTGAGAACTGACACCAGTGCTATTTGCCCTGTGTATGACAATGGGAGCGCAATAGTGACTCTTCTTACCAGAAAACAACTCTTGCTCGTGGGACCAAAAACTGCATGTGATTCAACTCCATTTAGGACTGGGAAACAAACGCTAGCTCGCCTTACAAGAAACACACTCTGCTTTTGAGAAAAGAGCACTCTTCTACTCTACTGTGTTTCCTATGGGGTCCGAACAGTGAGCTTGCTCAGAACAAAAGAACTGTGCTTCCTATACAGGGCCATATCTAGTTCAATTCTGCTTAGGAACCTGACAAGAACAGTAGATTCTCCTCAGTCCAATACACTTTACATGCTGGGAACAGACGCGAGTGCTATTTGCCCTTTGTATGACAATGGGAGCGCAATAGTGACTCTTCTTACCAGAAAACAACTCTTGCTCGTAGGACCAGAAACTGCATGTGATTCAACACCACTTAGGAATGGAAACAATCGCTAGCTCGCCTTACAAGTAAGAGACTCTGCTTTTGAGAAAAGAGCACTCTTCTACTCTACTGTGTTTCCTATGGGTTCCGAACAGTGAGCCTGCTCAGAACAAAAGAACTGTGCTTCCTACACACACAGGCCATATCTAGTTCTACTCTGCTTAGGAAACTGACAAGAAAAATGCTCCTCTTCAGTCCAATACACTGTACTTGCTGTGAACAGACGCGAACGCTATTTGCACTGTGATTGACAATGGGAGCGCAATAGTGACTTTCCTTACCAGAAAACAACTCTTGCTCGTAGGACTAAAAACTGCATGTGATTCAACTCCATTTAGAACTGGGAAATAAATGCTAGCTCGCCTTACAAGAAACACACTCTGCTTTTGAGAAAAGAGCACTCTTCTACTCTACTGTGTTTCCGATGGGGTCCAAACAGTGAGCTTGCTCAGAACAAAAGAACTGTGCTTCCTACACACACGGTCATATCTAGTTCACTTCTGCTTAGGAAACTGACAAGAACAGTAGCTCTTCTTCAGTACAATACACTGTACTTGCTGGGACCAGACGCGTGTGCTATTTGCCCTGTGTATGACAAAGGGAGCGCAATAGTGACTCTTCTTACCAGAAAACTACTCTTGCTCGTAGGACCAGAAACTGCATGTGATTCAAATCCATTTAGGACTGGGAAACAAACGCTAGCTCACCTTACAAGAAACAAACTCTGCTTTTGAGAAAAGAGCACTCTTCTAATCTACTGTGTTTCCTGTAGGGCCAGAAGAGTGAGCTTGCTCAGAGCAAAAGAACTGTGCTTCCTACAAACAAGGCCTTATCTAGTTCAATTCTGCTTAGGAAACTAACAACTACAGTTGATCCTCTTCAGTCCAATACACTGTATTTACTGGGAACAGACGCCAGTGCTATTTGTCCTGTGTATGACAAAGGGAGCGCAATTGTGACTCTTCTTACCAGAAAACAACTCTTGCTCGTAGGACCAGAAACTGCATGTGATTCAACTCCCTTTCGGACTGGGAAAAAAATGCTAGCTCGCCTTACAAGAAACAAACTCTGCTTTTGAGAAAAGACACTCTTCTACTCTACTGTTTTTCCTATAGCGCCAGAACTGTGAGCTGCCTCAGAAAAAAAGAACTGTGATTTCTACACACACGGCCATATCTAGTTCAATTCTGCCTAGGTAACTAATAAGAACAGTAGATCCTCCTCAGTACAATACACTGTACATGCTGGGAACAGACGCCAGTGCTATTTGCCCTGTGTATGACAATGGGAGCGCAATAGTTACTCTTTTGCCAGGAAAAAACTCTTGCTCGTAGGTCCAGAAACTGCATGTGATCAACTCCATTTAGGACTGCGAAAGGAACGCTAGCTCGCCTTACAGGAAACACACTCTGCTTTTGAGTAAAGAGTACTCTTCTATTCTACTGTGTTTTCTATGGGGTCCGAACAGTGAGCTTGCTCAGAGCAAAAGAACTGTGCTTCCTACACAGACGGGCATATCTTGTTCAACTCTGCTTAGAAACTGACAAGAACAGTAGCTCCGCTTCAGTCCAATACACTGTACTTGCTGGGAACAGACGCGAGTGCTATTTGCACTGTGTATGGCAATGGGAGAGTAATAGTCACTCTTCTTACCAGGAAACAACTCTTGCTCATAGGACCAGAAACTGCATGTGATTCAACTCCATTTAGGACTGGGAAACAAACTCTAGCTCGCCTTACAAGAAACACACTCTGCTTTTGAGAAAAGAGCACTCTTCTACTCCACTGTGTTTCCTATGGGGTCCGAACAGTGAGCTTGCTCAGAACAAAAGAACTGTGCTTCCTACACACACGGGCCATATCTAGTTCAACTCTGCTTAGGAAACTCACGAGAACAGTAGCTCATCTTCAAAACAATACACTGTACTTGCTGGGAACAGACGCGAGGGCTATTTGCACTGTGTATTGCAATGAGAGCGCAATAGTGACTCTTCTTACCAGAAAACAGCTCTTGCTCATAGGAACAGAAACAGCATGGGATTCAACTCCATTTCTGACTGGGCAACATACCCTAGCTCGCCTTACAAGAAACACACTCTGCTTTTGCGAAAAGAGCACTCTTCTACTCTACTGTGTTTCCTATAGGGCAGAACAGTGAGCTTGCTCAGAACAAAAGAAGTGTGCTTCCTACACACACGGGCCATATGTAGGTGAACTCTGCAAAGCAAACTGACAAGGACAGTAGCTCCTCTTCAGTCCAATACACTGTAAATGCTGGGAACAGACGCCAGTGCTATTTGTCCTGTGTATGACAATGGGAGCGCAATAGTGACTCTTCTTACCAGAAAACAACTCTTGCTCGTAGGAAAAGAAACTTCATGGGATTCAACTCAATTTATGACTGGGAAACAAACGCTAGTGCGTCTTACAAGAAACACACTCTGCTTTTTAGAAAAGGGCACTCTTCTACTGTACAGGGTTTCCTATGGGGTCCGAACAGTGAGCTTGGTCAGAACAAAAGAACTGTGCTTCCTACACACACGGGCCATATCTAGTTCAACTCTGCTTAGGATACTGACAAGAACAGTAGCTGCTCTTCAGTCCAATACACTGTACATGCTGGAAACAGACGCGAGTGCTATTTGCACTGTATATGGCAAAGGGAGCGCAATAGTGACTTTCCTTACCAGAAAACAACTCTTGCTCGTAGGACCAGAAACTGCATGTGATTCATCTACATTTAGGACTGAGAAACAAATACTAGCTCGCCACAAGAAACACACTCTGCTTTTCAGAAAAGAGCACTCTTCTACTATACTGTGTTTCCTATGGGGTCCTAACAGTGAGATTGCTCAGAACAAAAGAACTCTGCTTCCTACACACAAGGGCCATATCTACTTCAACTCTGCTTAGGAAACTGACAAGAGCTGTAGCTCCTCTTCAATCCAATACACTGTACTTGCTGGGAACAGATGCCAGTGCTATTTTCACTGTGTATGGCATTGGGAGTGCAACAGTGACTTTCCTTACCAGAAAACAACTCTTGCTCATAGGACCGAAAACTGCATGTGATTCAACTCCATTTAGAACTGGGAAATAAACGCTAGCTCGCCTTACAAGAAACAGACTCTGCTTTTGAGAAAAGAACACTCTTCTACTCTACTGTGTTTCCTATAAGGCCAGAACAAAAGAACTGTGCTTTCTACACACACGGCCATATCTAGATCAATTCTGCTTAGGAAACTGACAAGAACAGTAGCTCCTCTTCAGTCCAATACACTGTACATGCTGAGAACTGACACCAGTGCTATTTGCCCTGTGTATGACAATGGGAGCGCAATAGTGACTCTTCTTACCAGAAAACAACTCTTGCTCGTGGGACCAAAAACTGCATGTGATTCAACTCCATTTAGGACTGGGAAACAAACGCTAGCTCGCCTTACAAGAAACACACTCTGCTTTTGAGAAAAGAGCACTCTTCTACTCTACTGTGTTTCCTATGGGGTCCGAACAGTGAGCTTGCTCAGAACAAAAGAACTGTGCTTCCTATACAGGGCCATATCTAGTTCAATTCTGCTTAGGAACCTGACAAGAACAGTAGATTCTCCTCAGTCCAATACACTTTACATGCTGGGAACAGACGCGAGTGCTATTTGCCCTTTGTATGACAATGGGAGCGCAATAGTGACTCTTCTTACCAGAAAACAACTCTTGCTCGTAGGACCAGAAACTGCATGTGATTCAACACCACTTAGGAATGGAAACAATCGCTAGCTCGCCTTACAAGTAAGAGACTCTGCTTTTGAGAAAAGAGCACTCTTCTACTCTACTGTGTTTCCTATGGGTTCCGAACAGTGAGCCTGCTCAGAACAAAAGAACTGTGCTTCCTACGCACACAGGCCATATCTAGTTCTACTCTGCTTAGGAAACTGACAAGAAAAATGCTCCTCTTCAGTCCAATACACTGTACTTGCTGTGAACAGACGCGAACGCTATTTGCACTGTGATTGACAATGGGAGCGCAATAGTGACTTTCCTTACCAGAAAACAACTCTTGCTCGTAGGACTAAAAACTGCATGTGATTCAACTCCATTTAGAACTGGGAAATAAATGCTAGCTCGCCTTACAAGAAACACACTCTGCTTTTGAGAAAAGAGCACTCTTCTACTCTACTGTGTTTCCGATGGGGTCCAAACAGTGAGCTTGCTCAGAACAAAAGAACTGTGCTTCCTACACACACGGTCATATCTAGTTCACTTCTGCTTAGGAAACTGACAAGAACAGTAGCTCTTCTTCAGTACAATACACTGTACTTGCTGGGACCACACGCGTGTGCTATTTGCCCTGTGTATGACAAAGGGAGCGCAATAGTGACTCTTCTTACCAGAAAACTACTCTTGCTCGTAGGACCAGAAACTGCATGTGATTCAAATCCATTTAGGACTGGGAAACAAACGCTAGCTCACCTTACAAGAAACAAACTCTGCTTTTGAGAAAAGAGCACTCTTCTAATCTACTGTGTTTCCTGTAGGGCCAGAAGAGTGAGCTTGCTCAGAGCAAAAGAACTGTGCTTCCTACAAACAAGGCCTTATCTAGTTCAATTCTGCTTAGGAAACTAACAACTACAGTTGATCCTCTTCAGTCCAATACACTGTATTTGCTGGGAACAGACGCCAGTGCTATTTGTCCTGTGTATGACAAAGGGAGCGCAATTGTGACTCTTCTTACCAGAAAACAACTCTTGCTCGTAGGACCAGAAACTGCATGTGATTCAACTCCCTTTCGGACTGGGAAAAAAATGCTAGCTCGCCTTACAAGAAACAAACTCTGCTTTTGAGAAAAGACACTCTTCTACTCTACTGTTTTTCCTATAGCGCCAGAACTGTGAGCTGGCTCAGAAAAAAAGAACTGTGATTTCTACACACACGGCCATATCTAGTTCAATTCTGCCTAGGTAACTAATAAGAACAGTAGATCCTCCTCAGTGCAATACACTGTACATGCTGGGAACAGACGCCAGTGCTATTTGCCCTGTGTATGACAATGGGAGCGCAATAGTTACTCTTTTGCCAGGAAAAAACTCTTGCTCGTAGGTCCAGAAACTGCATGTGATCAACTCCATTTAGGACTGCGAAAGGAACGCTAGCTCGCCTTACAGGAAACACACTCTGCTTTTGAGTAAAGAGTACTCTTCTATTCTACTGTGTTTTCTATGGGGTCCGAACAGTGAGCTTGCTCAGAGCAAAAGAACTGTGCTTCCTACACAGACGGGCATATCTTGTTCAACTCTGCTTAGAAACTGACAAGAACAGTAGCTCCGCTTCAGTCCAATACACTGTACTTGCTGGGAACAGACGCGAGTGCTATTTGCACTGTGTATGGCAATGGGAGAGTAATAGTCACTCTTCTTACCAGGAAACAACTCTTGCTCGTAGGACCAGAAACTGCATGTGATTCAACTCCATTTAGGACTGGGAAACAAACTCTAGCTCGCCTTACAAGAAACACACTCTGCTTTTGAGAAAAGAGCACTCTTCTACTCCACTGTGTTTCCTATGGGGTCCGAACAGTGAGCTTGCTCAGAACAAAAGAACTGTGCTTCCTACACACACGGGCCATATCTAGTTACACTCTGCTTAGGAAACTCATGAGAACAGTTGCTACTCTTCAAAACAATACACTGTACTTGCTGGGAACAGACGTGAGTGCTATTTGCACTCTGTATGGCAATAGGAGCGCAATAGTGACTTTCCTTACCAGAAAACAACTCTTGCTCGTAGGACCAAAAACTGCATGTGTCTCAACTCCACTTAGGACTGGGAAACAAACGCTATCTCACCTTACAAGAAACACACTCTGCTTTTGAGAAAGGAGCACTCTTCTACTCTACTGTGTTTCCTATAGGGCCAGAACAGTGAGTTTGTTCAGAACAAAAGAACTGTGCTTCCTGCACACACGGGCCATGTCTAGTTCAATTCTGCTTAGGAAACTGACAAGAACACTAGATCCTCTTCAGTCGAATACACTGTACATGGTGCTAACATACGCTAGTGCTATTTGCCCTGTGTATGACAATGCGAGCGCAATAGTGACTTTCCTTACAAGAAAACAAATCTTGCTCGTAAACCAAAAACTGCATGTGCTTCAACTCCATTTAGGACTGGGAAACAAATGCTAGCTCACCTTACAAGAAACACACTCTGATTTCGAGAAAAGAGCACACTTCTACTCTACTGTGTTTCCTATAGGGCCAGAACAGTGAGCTTGCTCATAACAAAAGAACTGTGCTTCCTACACACGGGCCATGTCTAGTTCAATTCTGCTTAGGAAACTGACAAGAACAGTAGATCCTCTTCAGTCCAATACATTGCACATGCTGCTAACAGACGCTAGTGCTATTTGCCCTGTGTATGACAATGGGAGCGCAATAGTGACTCCTCTTACCAGAAAACAACTCTTGCTCGTAGGACCAGAAACTGCATGTGGTTCAACTCCATTTAGGACTGGGAAACAAACACTAGCTCGCCTTACAAGAAACACACTCTGCTTTTGAGAAAAGAGCACTCTTCTACGCTACTGTGTTTACTATAGGGCTAGAAGAGTGAGCTTGCTCAGAACAAAAGAACTGTGCTTCCTACACACACGGCCATATCTAGTTCAATTCTGGTTAGGAAACTGATAAGAACAGTAGATCCTCTTCGGTCCAATACACTGTACTTGCTGGGAACAGACGCCAGTGCTATTTGTCCTTTGTATGACAATGGGAGCGCAATAGTGACTCTTCTTTCTAGAAAACAACTCTTGCTCATAGGACCAGAAACTGCATGTGATTCAACTCCATTAAGGACTAGGAAAAAAACGCTAGCTCATCTTACAAGAAACGCACTCTGCTTTTGAGAAAAGAGCACTCTTCTACACTACAGTGTTGCCTATGGGGTCCGAACAGTGAGCTAGCTCAGAACAAAAGAACTGTTCTTCCTACACTCACGGCCATATCTAGTACAACTCTGCTTAGGAAACATACAAGAACAGTAGCTCCTCTTCAGTCCAATACACTGTACTTGCTGGGAACAGACGCGAGTGCTATTTGCGCTGTGTATAGCAATGGGAGCGCAATGGTGACTCTTCATACCAGAAAACAACTCTTGCTCGTAGGAATAAAAACTACATACGATTCAACTCCATTTACGACTGGGAAACAAACGCTAGATCGCCTTACAAGAAACACACTCTGCTTTGGGAAAAGGGCACTCTTCTACTCTACTGTGTTTCCTATGGTGTCCGAACAGTGAGCTTGCTCAGAACAAAAGAACTGTGCTTCCTACACACACGGGACATATCTACATCAACTCTGCTTAGGAAACTGACAAGAGCTGTAGCTCCTCTTCAGTCCAATACACTGTACTTGCTGGGAACAGACGCCAGTGCTATTTTCACAGTGTATGGCATTGGGAGTGCAACAGTGACTTTCCTTACCAGAAAACAACTCTTGCTCGTAGTACCAAAAACTGCATGTGATTCAACTCCATTTAGGACTGGGAAACAAACACTAGCTCGCCTTACAAGAAACACACTCTGCTTTTGAGAAAAGAGCACTCTTCTAATCTACTGTGTTTCCTGTAGGGCCAGAAGAGTGAGCTTGCTCAGAACAAAAGAACTGTGCTTCCTACACTCACGGGCCATATCTAGTTCAACTCTGCTTAGGAAACTCACGAGAACAGTAGCTCATCTTCAAAACAATACACTGTACTTGCTGGGAACAGACGCGAGGGCTATTTGCACTGTGTATTGCAATGAGAGCGCAATAGTGACTCTTCTTACCAGAAAACAGCTCTTGCTCATAGGAACAGAAACAGCATGGGATTCAACTCCATTTCTGACTGGGCAACATACCCTAGCTCGCCTTACAAGAAACACACTCTGCTTTTGCGAAAAGAGCACTCTTCTACTCTACTGTGTTTCCTATAGGGCAGAACAGTGAGCTTGCTCAGAACAAAAGAAGTGTGCTTCCTACACACACGGGCCATATGTAGGTGAACTCTGCAAAGCAAACTGACAAGGACAGTAGCTCCTCTTCAGTCCAATACACTGTAAATGCTGGGAACAGACGCCAGTGCTATTTGTCCTGTGTATGACAATGGGAGCGCAATAGTGACTCTTCTTACCAGAAAACAACTCTTGCTCGTAGGAAAAGAAACTTCATGGGATTCAACTCAATTTATGACTGGGAAACAAACGCTAGTGCGTCTTACAAGAAACACACTCTGCTTTTTAGAAAAGGGCACTCTTCTACTGTACAGGGTTTCCTATGGGGTCCGAACAGTGAGCTTGGTCAGAACAAAAGAACTGTGCTTCCTACACACACGGGCCATATCTAGTTCAACTCTGCTTAGGATACTGACAAGAACAGTAGCTGCTCTTCAGTCCAATACACTGTACATGCTGGAAACAGACGCGAGTGCTATTTGCACTGTATATGGCAAAGGGAGCGCAATAGTGACTTTCCTTACCAGAAAACAACTCTTGCTCGTAGGACCAGAAACTGCATGTGATTCATCTACATTTAGGACTGAGAAACAAATACTAGCTCGCCACAAGAAACACACTCTGCTTTTCAGAAAAGAGCACTCTTCTACTATACTGTGTTTCCTATGGGGTCCTAACAGTGAGCTTGCTCAGAAAAAAAAAAAACCTGTGCTTCCTACACACACGGGCCATATCTAGTTCAACTCTGCTTAGGAAACTGACAAGAACAGTAGCTCCTCTTCAGTCCAATACACTGTACATGCTGGGAACAGACGCGAGTGCTATTTTCACAGTGTATGGCATTGGGAGTGCAACAGTGACTTTCCTTACCAGAAAACAACTCTTGCTCGTAGGACCAAAAACTGCATGTGATTCAACTCCATTTAGGACTGGGAAACAAACCCTAGCTCGCCTTACAGGAAACACACTCTGCTTTTGAAAAAAGAGCACTCTTCTACTCTACTGTGTTTCCTATAGTGCCAGAAGAGTGAGCTTGCTCAGAACAAAAAAACTGTGCTTCCTAAACACACGGCCATATCTAGTTCAATTCTCCTTAGGAAACTGACAAGAACAGTAGATCCTCCTCAGTACAATACACTGTACATGCTGGGAACAGACGCTAGTGCTATTTGCCCTGTGTATGACAATGGGAGCGCAATAGTGACTCTTTTGCCAGAAAACAACTCTTGCTTGTAGGACCAGAAACTGCATGTGATTTAACTCCATTTAGGACTGGGAAACAAACGCTAGCTCGCCTTACAAGAAACACACTCTGCTTTTGAGAAAAGAGCACTCTTCTACTCTACTGTGTTTTCTGTAGGGCCAGAACAGTGAGCTTGCTCAGAACAAAAGAACTGTGCTTCATACACACACAGCCATATCTAGTTCAATTCTGCTTAGGAAACTGACAAGAACAGTAGATCCTCCTCAGTACAATACACTGTACATGCTGGGAACAGACGCTAGTGCTATTTGCCCTGTGTATGACAATGGGAGCGCAATAGTGACTCCTTTGCCAGAAAACAACTCTTGCTTGCAGGACCAGAAACTGCATGTGATTCAACTACATTTAGGACTGGGAAACGAACACAAGCATGCCTTACCCGAAACACACTCTGCTTTTGAGAAAAGAGTACTCTTCTAGTCTACTGTGGTTTCTATGGGGTCCGAACAGTGAGCTTGCTAGGAGCAAAA
Source organism: Peromyscus eremicus (assembly GCF_949786415.1). NCBI lineage: Eukaryota > Metazoa > Chordata > Mammalia > Rodentia > Cricetidae > Peromyscus > Peromyscus eremicus. Next base: position 118,553 of record NW_026735080.1, read on the forward strand.
GAACTGTGCTTCCTACACACACAGGCATATCTAGTTCAACTCTGCTTAGGAAACTGACAAGAACAGTAGCTCCGCTTCAGTCCAAGACACTGTACTTGCTGAGAACAGACGCGAGAGCTATTTGCACTGTGTATGGCAATGGGAGAGTAATAGAGACTCTTCTTACCAGGAAACAACTCTTGCTCGTAGGACTGAAACTGCATGTGATTCAACTCCATTTAGGACTGGGAAACAAACGCTAGCTCGCCTTACAAGAAACACACTCTGCTTTTGAGAAAAGAGCACTCTTCTACTCTACTGTGTTTCCTATGGGGTCCAAACAGTGAGCTTGCTCAGAACAAAAGAACTGTGCTTCCTACACACACGGGCCATATCTAGATTAACTCTGCTTAGGAAACTGACAAGAACAGTAGCTCCTCTTCAGAACAATACACTGTACTTGCTGGGAACAGACGCGAGTGCTATTTGCCCTGTGTATGGCAATGGGAGCACAATAGTGACTTTCCATACCAGAACACAACTCTTGCTCTTAGGACCGAAAACTGCATGTGATTCAACTCCATTTAGAACTGGGAAATAAACGCTAGCTCGCCTTACAAGAAACAGACTCTGCTTTTGAGAAAAGAGCACTCATCTACTCTACTGTGTTTCCTATATGGCCAGAACTGTGAGCTTGCTCAGAACAAAAGAACTGTGCTTCCTACACACACGGCCATATCTAGATAAATTCTGCTTAGGAAACTGACGAGAACAGTAGCTCCTCTTCAATCCAATACACTGTACATGCTGGGAACCGACACCAGTGCTATTTGCCCTGTGTATGACAATGGGAGCGCAATAGTGACTCTTCTTACCAGAAAACAACTCTTGCTCGTAGGACCAGAAACTGCATGGGATTCAACTCCACTTCTGACTGGGAAACAAACACTAGCTCCCCTTACAAGAAACACACTCTGCTTTTGAGAAAGGAGCACTCTTCTATTCTACTGTGTTTCCTATGGGATCCGAAGAGTGAGCTTGCTGAGAACAAAAGAACTGTGCTTCTTACACACAAGGGCCATATCTAGTTCAACTCTGCTTAGGAAACTGACAAGATCAGTAGCTCCTCTTCAGTCCAATACACTGTACTTGCTGGGAACAGAGGCGAGTGCTATTTGCACTGTGTATGGCAAAGGGAGCGCAATAGTGACTTTCCTTACCAGAAAACAACTCTTGCTCGTAGGACCAGAAACTGCATGTGATTCATCTCCATTTAGGACTGAGAAACAAATGCTAGCTCGCCACAAGAAACACACTCTGCTGTTGAGAAAAGAGCACTCTTCTACTCTACTTTTTTCCTATGGGGTCTGAACAGTGAGCTTGCTAAGAACAAAAGAACTGTGCTTCCTACATACACGGGCCATATCTAGTTCAACTCTGCTTAGGAAACTGACAAGATCAGTATCTCCTCTTCAGTCCAATACACTGTACTTGCTGGGAACAGACGTGAGTGCTATTTGCACTGTGTATGACAATGGGAGCGCAATAGTGACTTTCCTTACCAGAACCCAACTCTTGCTAGTAGGATGGAAAACTGCAAGTGATTCAACTCCATTTAGAACTGGAAAATAAACGCTAGCTCGCCTTACAAGAAACAGACTCTGCTTTTGAGAAAAAAGCACTCTTCTACTCTACTGTGTTTCCTATATGGCCAGAACAGTGAGCTTCCTCAGAACAAAAGAACTGTGGTTCCTACACACACGGCCATATCTAGATAAATTCTGCTTAGGAAACTGACAAGAACAGTAGCTCCTATTCAGTCCAATACACTGTACATGCTGGGAACCGACACCAGTGCTATTTGCCCTGTGTTTGACAATGGGAGCGCAATAGTGACTCTTCTTACCAGAAAACAACTCTTGCTCGTAGGACCAGAAACTGCATGGGATTCAACTCCACTTCTGACTGGGAAACAAACACTAGCTCCCCTTACAAGAAACACACTCTGCTTTTGAGAAAAGAGCACTCTTCTATTCTACTGTGTTTCCTAAGGGATCCGAACAGTGAGCTTCCTGAGAACAAAAGAACTGTGCTTCTAACACACAAGGGACATATCTAGTTCAACTCTGCTTAGGAAACTGACAAGAACAGTAGCTCCTCTTCAGTCCAATACATTGTACTTGCTGGGAACAGACGCGAGTGCTATTTTCACAGTGTATGGCATTGGGAGTGCAACAGTGACTTTCCTTACCAGAAAACAACTCTTGCTCGTAGGACCAAAAACTGCATGTGATTCAACTCCATTTAGGACTGGAAAACAAACCCTAGCTCGCCTTACAAGAAACCCACTCTGCTTTTGAGAAAAGAGCACTCTTCTACTCTACTGTGTTTCCTATAGTGCCAGAAGAGAGAGTTTGCTCAGAACAAAAAAACTGTGCTTCCTAAACTCACGGCCATATCTAGTTCAATTCTGCTTAGGAAACTGACAAGTACAGTAGATCCTCTTTAGTCCAATACACTGTACTTGCTGCGAAGAGACACCAGTGCTATTTGCCCTGTGTATGACAATGGGAGTGCAATAGTGACTCTTCTTACCAGAAAACAACTCTTGCTCGTAGGACCAGAAACTGCATGTGATTCAACTCCATTTAGGACTGGGAAACAAACGCTAGTTCGCCTTACAAGAAACAAACTCTGCTTTTGAGAAAAGAGCACTCTTCTACTCTACTGTGTTTCCTGTAGGGCCAGAAGAGTGAGCTTGCTCAGAGCAAAAGAACTGTGCTTCCTACAAACAAGGCCTTATCTAGTTCAATTCTGCTTAGGAAACTAACAACTACAGTAGATCCTCTTCAGTCCAATACACTGTATTTGCTGGGAACAGACGCCAGTGCTATTTGTCCTGTGTATGACAAAGGGAGCGCAATTGTGACTCTTCTTACCAGAAAACAACTCTTGCTCGTAGGACCAGAAACTGCATGTGATTCAACTCCCTTTCGGACTGGGAAAAAAATGCTAGCTCGCCTTACAAGAAACAAACTCTGCTTTTGAGAAAAGACACTCTTCTACTCTACTGTTTTTCCTATAGCGCCAGAACTGTGAGCTGGCTCAGAAAAAAAGAACTGTGATTTCTACACACACGGCCATATCTAGTTCAATTCTGCCTAGGTAACTGATAAGAACAGTAGATCCTCCTCAGTACAATACACTGTACATGCTGGGAACAGACGCCAGTGCTATTTGCCCTGTGTATGACAATGGGAGCGCAATAGTTACTCTTTTGCCAGAAAAAAACTCTTGCTCGTAGGTCCAGAAACTGCATGTGATCAACTCCATTTAGGACTGCGAAAGGAACGCTAGCTCTCCTTACAGGAAACACACTCTGCTTTTGAGTAAAGAGTACTCTTCTATTCTACTGTGTTTTCTATGGGGTCCGAACAGTGAGCTTGCTCAGAGCAAAAGAACTGTGCTTCCTACACAGACGGGCATATCTTGTTCAACTCTGCTTAGAAACTGACAAGAACAGTAGCTCCGCTTCAGTCCAATACACTGTACTTGCTGGGAACAGACGCGAGTGCTATTTGCACTGTGTATGGCAATGGGAGAGTAATAGTCACTCTTCTTACCAGGAAACAACTCTTGCTCGTAGGACCAGAAACTGCATGTGATTCAACTCCATTTAGGACTGGGAAACAAACGCTAGCTCGCCTTACAAGAAACAAACTCTGCTTTTGAGAAAAGAGCACTCTTCTACTCTACTGTGTTTCCTGTAGGGCCAGAAGAGTGAGCTTGCTCAGAGCAAAAGAACTGTGCTTCCTACAAACAAGGCCTTATCTAGTTCAATTCTGCTTAGGAAACTAACAACTACAGTAGATCCTCTTCAGTCCAATACACTGTATTTGCTGGGAACAGACGCCAGTGCTATTTGTCCTGTGTATGACAAAGGGAGCGCAATTGTGACTCTTCTTACCAGAAAACAACTCTTGCTCGTAGGACCAGAAACTGCATGTGATTCAACTCCCTTTCGGACTGGGAAAAAAATGCTAGCTCGCCTTACAAGAAACAAACTCTGCTTTTGAGAAAAGACACTCTTCTACTCTACTGTTTTTCCTATAGCGCCAGAACTGTGAGCTGGCTCAGAAAAAAAGAACTGTGATTTCTACACACACGGCCATATCTAGTTCAATTCTGCCTAGGTAACTGATAAGAACAGTAGATCCTCCTCAGTACAATACACTGTACATGCTGGGAACAGACGCCAGTGCTATTTGCCCTGTGTATGACAATGGGAGCGCAATAGTTACTCTTTTGCCAGAAAAAAACTCTTGCTCGTAGGTCCAGAAACTGCATGTGATCAACTCCATTTAGGACTGCGAAAGGAACGCTAGCTCTCCTTACAGGAAACACACTCTGCTTTTGAGTAAAGAGTACTCTTCTATTCTACTGTGTTTTCTATGGGGTCCGAACAGTGAGCTTGCTCAGAGCAAAAGAACTGTGCTTCCTACACAGACGGGCATATCTTGTTCAACTCTGCTTAGAAACTGACAAGAACAGTAGCTCCGCTTCAGTCCAATACACTGTACTTGCTGGGAACAGACGCGAGTGCTATTTGCACTGTGTATGGCAATGGGAGAGTAATAGTCACTCTTCTTACCAGGAAACAACTCTTGCTCGTAGGACCAGAAACTGCATGTGATTCAACTCCATTTAGGACTGGGAAACAAACTCTAGCTCGCCTTACAAGAAACACACTCTGCTTTTGAGAAAAGAGCACTCTTCTACTCCACTGTGTTTCCTATGGGGTCCGAACAGTGAGCTTGCTCAGAACAAAAGAACTGTGCTTCCTACACACACGGGCCATATCTAGTTCAACTCTGCTTAGGAAACTCACGAGAACAGTAGCTCATCTTCAAAACAATACACTGTACTTGCTGGGAACAGACGCGAGGGCTATTTGCACTGTGTATTGCAATGAGAGCGCAATAGTGACTCTTCTTACCAGAAAACAGCTCTTGCTCATAGGAACAGAAACAGCATGGGATTCAACTCCATTTCTGACTGGGCAACATACCCTAGCTCGCCTTACAAGAAACACACTCTGCTTTTGCGAAAAGAGCACTCTTCTACTCTACTGTGTTTCCTATAGGGCAGAACAGTGAGCTTGCTCAGAACAAAAGAAGTGTGCTTCCTACACACACGGGCCATATGTAGGTGAACTCTGCAAAGCAAACTGACAAGGACAGTAGCTCCTCTTCAGTCCAATACACTGTAAATGCTGGGAACAGACGCCAGTGCTATTTGTCCTGTGTATGACAATGGGAGCGCAATAGTGACTCTTCTTACCAGAAAACAACTCTTGCTCGTAGGAAAAGAAACTTCATGGGATTCAACTCAATTTATGACTGGGAAACAAACGCTAGTGCGTCTTACAAGAAACACACTCTGCTTTTTAGAAAAGGGCACTCTTCTACTGTACAGGGTTTCCTATGGGGTCCGAACAGTGAGCTTGGTCAGAACAAAAGAACTGTGCTTCCTACACACACGGGCCATATCTAGTTCAACTCTGCTTAGGATACTGACAAGAACAGTAGCTGCTCTTCAGTCCAATACACTGTACATGCTGGAAACAGACGCGAGTGCTATTTGCACTGTATATGGCAAAGGGAGCGCAATAGTGACTTTCCTTACCAGAAAACAACTCTTGCTCGTAGGACCAGAAACTGCATGTGATTCATCTACATTTAGGACTGAGAAACAAATACTAGCTCGCCACAAGAAACACACTCTGCTTTTCAGAAAAGAGCACTCTTCTACTATACTGTGTTTCCTATGGGGTCCTAACAGTGAGATTGCTCAGAACAAAAGAACTCTGCTTCCTACACACAAGGGCCATATCTACTTCAACTCTGCTTAGGAAACTGACAAGAGCTGTAGCTCCTCTTCAATCCAATACACTGTACTTGCTGGGAACAGATGCCAGTGCTATTTTCACTGTGTATGGCATTGGGAGTGCAACAGTGACTTTCCTTACCAGAAAACAACTCTTGCTCATAGGACCGAAAACTGCATGTGATTCAACTCCATTTAGAACTGGGAAATAAACGCTAGCTCGCCTTACAAGAAACAGACTCTGCTTTTGAGAAAAGAACACTCTTCTACTCTACTGTGTTTCCTATAAGGCCAGAACAAAAGAACTGTGCTTTCTACACACACGGCCATATCTAGATCAATTCTGCTTAGGAAACTGACAAGAACAGTAGATCCTCTTCAGTCCAATACACTGTACATGCTGAGAACTGACACCAGTGCTATTTGCCCTGTGTATGACAATGGGAGCGCAATAGTGACTCTTCTTACCAGAAAACAACTCTTGCTCGTGGGACCAAAAACTGCATGTGATTCAACTCCATTTAGGACTGGGAAACAAACGCTAGCTCGCCTTACAAGAAACACACTCTGCTTTTGAGAAAAGAGCACTCTTCTACTCTACTGTGTTTCCTATGGGGTCCAAACAGTGAGCTTGCTCAGAACAAAAGAACTGTGCTTCCTATACAGGGCCATATCTAGTTCAATTCTGCTTAGGAACCTGACAAGAACAGTAGATTCTCCTCAGTCCAATACACTTTACATGCTGGGAACAGACGCGAGTGCTATTTGCCCTTTGTATGACAATGGGAGCGCAATAGTGACTCTTCTTACCAGAAAACAACTCTTGCTCGTAGGACCAGAAACTGCATGTGATTCAACACCACTTAGGAATGGAAACAATCGCTAGCTCGCCTTACAAGTAAGAGACTCTGCTTTTGAGAAAAGAGCACTCTTCTACTCTACTGTGTTTCCTATGGGTTCCGAACAGTGAGCCTGCTCAGAACAAAAGAACTGTGCTTCCTACACACACAGGCCATATCTAGTTCTACTCTGCTTAGGAAACTGACAAGAAAAATGCTCCTCTTCAGTCCAATACACTGTACTTGCTGTGAACAGACGCGAACGCTATTTGCACTGTGATTGACAATGGGAGCGCAATAGTGACTTTCCTTACCAGAAAACAACTCTTGCTCGTAGGACTAAAAACTGCATGTGATTCAACTCCATTTAGAACTGGGAAATAAATGCTAGCTCGCCTTACAAGAAACACACTCTGCTTTTGAGAAAAGAGCACTCTTCTACTCTACTGTGTTTCCGATGGGGTCCAAACAGTGAGCTTGCTCAGAACAAAAGAACTGTGCTTCCTACACACACGGTCATATCTAGTTCACTTCTGCTTAGGAAACTGACAAGAACAGTAGCTCTTCTTCAGTACAATACACTGTACTTGCTGGGACCAGACGCGTGTGCTATTTGCCCTGTGTATGACAAAGGGAGCGCAATAGTGACTCTTCTTACCAGAAAACTACTCTTGCTCGTAGGACCAGAAACTGCATGTGATTCAAATCCATTTAGGACTGGGAAACAAACGCTAGCTCACCTTACAAGAAACACACTCTGCTTTTGAGAAAAGAGCACTCTTCTAATCTACTGTGTTTCCTGTAGGGCCAGAAGAGTGAGCTTGCTCAGAGCAAAAGAACTGTGCTTCCTACAAACAAGGCCTTATCTAGTTCAATTCTGCTTAGGAAACTAACAACTACAGTTGATCCTCTTCAGTCCAATACACTGTATTTGCTGGGAACAGACGCCAGTGCTATTTGTCCTGTGTATGACAAAGGGAGCGCAATTGTGACTCTTCTTACCAGAAAACAACTCTTGCTCATAGGACCAGAAACTGCATGTGATTCAACTCCCTTTCGGACTGGGAAAAAAATGCTAGCTCGCCTTACAAGAAACAAACTCTGCTTTTGAGAAAAGACACTCTTCTACTCTACTGTTTTTCCTATAGCGCCAGAACTGTGAGCTGGCTCAGAAAAAAAGAACTGTGATTTCTACACACACGGCCATATCTAGTTCAATTCTGCCTAGGTAACTAATAAGAACAGTAGATCCTCCTCAGTACAATACACTGTACATGCTGGGAACAGACGCCAGTGCTATTTGCCCTGTGTATGACAATGGGAGCGCAATAGTTACTCTTTTGCCAGGAAAAAACTCTTGCTCGTAGGTCCAGAAACTGCATGTGATCAACTCCATTTAGGACTGCGAAAGGAACGCTAGCTCGCCTTACAGGAAACACACTCTGCTTTTGAGTAAAGAGTACTCTTCTATTCTACTGTGTTTTCTATGGGGTCCGAACAGTGAGCTTGCTCAGAGCAAAAGAACTGTGCTTCCTACACAGACGGGCATATCTTGTTCAACTCTGCTTAGAAACTGACAAGAACAGTATCTCCGCTTCAGTCCAATACACTGTACTTGCTGGGAACAGACGCGAGTGCTATTTGCACTGTGTATGGCAATGGGAGAGTAATAGTCACTCTTCTTACCAGGAAACAACTCTTGCTCGTAGGACCAGAAACTGCATGTGATTCAACTCCATTTAGGACTGGGAAACAAACTCTAGCTCGCCTTACAAGAAACACACTCTGCTTTTGAGAAAAGAGCACTCTTCTACTCCACTGTGTTTCCTATGGGGTCCGAACAGTGAGCTTGCTCAGAACAAAAGAACTGTGCTTCCTACACACACGGGCCATATCTAGTTACACTCTGCTTAGGAAACTCATGAGAACAGTTGCTACTCTTCAAAACAATACACTGTACTTGCTGGGAACAGACGTGAGTGCTATTTGCACTCTGTATGGCAATAGGAGCGCAATAGTGACTTTCCTTACCAGAAAACAACTCTTGCTCGTAGGACCAAAAACTGCATGTGTCTCAACTCCACTTAGGACTGGGAAACAAACGCTATCTCACCTTACAAGAAACACACTCTGCTTTTGAGAAAGGAGCACTCTTCTACTCTACTGTGTTTCCTATAGGGCCAGAACAGTGAGTTTGTTCAGAACAAAAGAACTGTGCTTCCTGCACACACGGGCCATGTCTAGTTCAATTCTGCTTAGGAAACTGACAAGAACACTAGATCCTCTTCAGTCGAATACACTGTACATGGTGCTAACATACGCTAGTGCTATTTGCCCTGTGTATGACAATGCGAGCGCAATAGTGACTTTCCTTACAAGAAAACAAATCTTGCTCGTAAACCAAAAACTGCATGTGCTTCAACTCCATTTAGGACTGGGAAACAAATGCTAGCTCACCTTACAAGAAACACACTCTGATTTCGAGAAAAGAGCACACTTCTACTCTACTGTGTTTCCTATAGGGCCAGAACAGTGAGCTTGCTCATAACAAAAGAACTGTGCTTCCTACACACGGGCCATGTCTAGTTCAATTCTGCTTAGGAAACTGACAAGAACAGTAGATCCTCTTCAGTCCAATACATTGCACATGCTGCTAACAGACGCTAGTGCTATTTGCCCTGTGTATGACAATGGGAGCGCAATAGTGACTCTTCTTACCAGAAAACAACTCTTGCTCGTAGGACCAGAAACTGCATGTGGTTCAACTCCATTTAGGACTGGGAAACAAACACTAGCTCGCCTTACAAGAAACACACTCTGCTTTTGAGAAAAGAGCACTCTTCTACGCTACTGTGTTTACTATAGGGCTAGAAGAGTGAGCTTGCTCAGAACAAAAGAACTGTGCTTCCTACACACACGGCCATATCTAGTTCAATTCTGGTTAGGAAACTGATAAGAACAGTAGATCCTCTTCGGTCCAATACACTGTACTTGCTGGGAACAGACGCCAGTGCTATTTGTCCTTTGTATGACAATGGGAGCGCAATAGTGACTCTTCTTTCTAGAAAACAACTCTTGCTCATAGGACCAGAAACTGCATGTGATTCAACTCCATTAAGGACTAGGAAAAAAACGCTAGCTCATCTTACAAGAAACGCACTCTGCTTTTGAGAAAAGAGCACTCTTCTACACTACAGTGTTGCCTATGGGGTCCGAACAGTGAGCTAGCTCAGAACAAAAGAACTGTTCTTCCTACACTCACGGCCATATCTAGTACAACTCTGCTTAGGAAACATACAAGAACAGTAGCTCCTCTTCAGTCCAATACACTGTACTTGCTGGGAACAGACGCGAGTGCTATTTGCGCTGTGTATAGCAATGGGAGCGCAATGGTGACTCTTCATACCAGAAAACAACTCTTGCTCGTAGGAATAAAAACTACATAGGATTCAACTCCATTTACGACTGGGAAACAAACGCTAGATCGCCTTACAAGAAACACACTCTGCTTTGGGAAAAGGGCACTCTTCTACTCTACTGTGTTTCCTATGGTGTCCGAACAGTGAGCTTGCTCAGAACAAAAGAACTGTGCTTCCTACACACACGGGACATATCTACATCAACTCTGCTTAGGAAACTGACAAGAGCTGTAGCTCCTCTTCAGTCCAATACACTGTACTTGCTGGGAACAGACGCCAGTGCTATTTTCACAGTGTATGGCATTGGGAGTGCAACAGTGACTTTCCTTACCAGAAAACAACTCTTGCTCGTAGTACCAAAAACTGCATGTGATTCAACTCCATTTAGGACTGGGAAACAAACACTAGCTCGCCTTACAAGAAACACACTCTGCTTTTGAGAAAAGAGCACTCTTCTAATCTACTGTGTTTCCTGTAGGGCCAGAAGAGTGAGCTTGCTCAGAACAAAAGAACTGTGCTTCCTACACTCACGGGCCATATCTAGTTCAACTCTGCTTAGGAAACTCACGAGAACAGTAGCTCATCTTCAAAACAATACACTGTACTTGCTGGGAACAGACGCGAGGGCTATTTGCACTGTGTATTGCAATGAGAGCGCAATAGTGACTCTTCTTACCAGAAAACAGCTCTTGCTCATAGGAACAGAAACAGCATGGGATTCAACTCCATTTCTGACTGGGCAACATACCCTAGCTCGCCTTACAAGAAACACACTCTGCTTTTGCGAAAAGAGCACTCTTCTACTCTACTGTGTTTCCTATAGGGCAGAACAGTGAGCTTGCTCAGAACAAAAGAAGTGTGCTTCCTACACACACGGGCCATATGTAGGTGAACTCTGCAAAGCAAACTGACAAGGACAGTAGCTCCTCTTCAGTCCAATACACTGTAAATGCTGGGAACAGACGCCAGTGCTATTTGTCCTGTGTATGACAATGGGAGCGCAATAGTGACTCTTCTTACCAGAAAACAACTCTTGCTCGTAGGAAAAGAAACTTCATGGGATTCAACTCAATTTATGACTGGGAAACAAACGCTAGTGCGTCTTACAAGAAACACACTCTGCTTTTTAGAAAAGGGCACTCTTCTACTGTACAGGGTTTCCTATGGGGTCCGAACAGTGAGCTTGGTCAGAACAAAAGAACTGTGCTTCCTACACACACGGGCCATATTTAGTTCAACTCTGCTTAGGATACTGACAAGAACAGTAGCTGCTCTTCAGTCCAATACACTGTACATGCTGGAAACAGACGCGAGTGCTATTTGCACTGTATATGGCAAAGGGAGCGCAATAGTGACTTTCCTTACCAGAAAACAACTCTTGCTCGTAGGACCAGAAACTGCATGTGATTCATCTACATTTAGGACTGAGAAACAAATACTAGCTCGCCACAAGAAACACACTCTGCTTTTCAGAAAAGAGCACTCTTCTACTATACTGTGTTTCCTATGGGGTCCTAACAGTGAGCTTGCTCAGAAAAAAAAAAAAACTGTGCTTCCTACACACACGGGCCATATCTAGTTCAACTCTGCTTAGGAAACTGACAAGAACAGTAGCTCCTCTTCAGTCCAATACACTGTACATGCTGGGAACAGACGCGAGTGCTATTTTCACAGTGTATGGCATTGGGAGTGCAACAGTGACTTTCCTTACCAGAAAACAACTCTTGCTCGTAGGACCAAAAACTGCATGTGATTCAACTCCATTTAGGACTGGGAAACAAACCCTAGCTCGCCTTACAGGAAACACACTCTGCTTTTGAGAAAAGAGCACTCTTCTACTCTACTGTGTTTCCTATAGTGCCAGAAGAGTGAGCTTGCTCAGAACAAAAAAACTGTGCTTCCTAAACACACGGCCATATCTAGTTCAATTCTCCTTAGGAAACTGACAAGAACAGTAGATCCTCCTCAGTACAATACACTGTACATGCTGGGAACAGACGCTAGTGCTATTTGCCCTGTGTATGACAATGGGAGCGCAATAGTGACTCTTTTGCCAGAAAACAACTCTTGCTTGTAGGACCAGAAACTGCATGTGATTTAACTCCATTTAGGACTGGGAAACAAACGCTAGCTCGCCTTACAAGAAACACACTCTGCTTTTGAGAAAAGAGCACTCTTCTACTCTACTGTGTTTTCTGTAGGGCCAGAACAGTGAGCTTGCTCAGAACAAAAGAACTGTGCTTCATACACACACAGCCATATCTAGTTCAATTCTGCTTAGGAAACTGACAAGAACAGTAGATCCTCCTCAGTACAATACACTGTACATGCTGGGAACAGACGCTAGTGCTATTTGCCCTGTGTATGACAATGGGAGCGCAATAGTGACTCCTTTGCCAGAAAACAACTCTTGCTTGCAGGACCAGAAACTGCATGTGATTCAACTACATTTAGGACTGGGAAACGAACACAAGCTTGCCTTACCCGAAACACACTCTGCTTTTGAGAAAAGAGTACTCTTCTAGTCTACTGTGGTTTCTATGGGGTCCGAACAGTGAGCTTGCTAGGAGCAAAAGAACTGTGCTTCCTACACACACAGGCATATCTAGTTCAACTCTGCTTAGGAAACTGACAAGAACAGTAGCTCCGCTTCAGTCCAAGACACTGTACTTGCTGAGAACAGACACGAGAGCTATTTGCACTGTGTATGGCAATGGGAGAGTAATAGAGACTCTTCTTACCAGGAAACAACTCTTGCTCGTAGGACTGAAACTGCATGTGATTCAACTCCATTTAGGACTGGGAAACAAACGCTAGCTCGCCTTACAAGAAACACACTCTGCTTTTGAGAAAAGAGCACTCTTCTACTCTACTGTGTTTCCTATGGGGTCCAAACAGTGAGCTTGCTCAGAACAAAAGAACTGTGCTTCCTACACACACGGGCCATATCTAGATTAACTCTGCTTAGGAAACTGACAAGAACAGTAGCTCCTCTTCAGAACAATACACTGTACTTGCTGGGAACAGACGCGAGTGCTATTTGCCCTGTGTATGGCAATGGGAGCACAATAGTGACTTTCCATACCAGAACACAACTCTTGCTCTTAGGACCGAAAACTGCATGTGATTCAACTCCATTTAGAACTGGGAAATAAACGCTAGCTCGCCTTACAAGAAACAGACTCTGCTTTTGAGAAAAGAGCACTCATCTACTCTACTGTGTTTCCTATATGGCCAGAACTGTGAGCTTGCTCAGAACAAAAGAACTGTGCTTCCTACACACACGGCCATATCTAGATAAATTCTGCTTAGGAAACTGACGAGAACAGTAGCTCCTCTTCAATCCAATACACTGTACATGCTGGGAACCGACACCAGTGCTATTTGCCCTGTGTATGACAATGGGAGCGCAATAGTGACTCTTCTTACCAGAAAACAACTCTTGCTCGTAGGACCAGAAACTGCATGGGATTCAACTCCACTTCTGACTGGGAAACAAACACTAGCTCCCCTTACAAGAAACACACTCTGCTTTTGAGAAAGGAGCACTCTTCTATTCTACTGTGTTTCCTATGGGATCCGAAGAGTGAGCTTGCTGAGAACAAAAGAACTGTGCTTCTTACACACAAGGGCCATATCTAGTTCAACTCTGCTTAGGAAACTGACAAGATCAGTAGCTCCTCTTCAGTCCAATACACTGTACTTGCTGGGAACAGAGGCGAGTGCTATTTGCACTGTGTATGGCAAAGGGAGCGCAATAGTGACTTTCCTTACCAGAAAACAACTCTTGCTCGTAGGACCAGAAACTGCATGTGATTCATCTCCATTTAGGACTGAGAAACAAATGCTAGCTCGCCACAAGAAACACACTCTGCTGTTGAGAAAAGAGCACTCTTCTACTCTACTTTTTTCCTATGGGGTCTGAACAGTGAGCTTGCTAAGAACAAAAGAACTGTGCTTCCTACATACACGGGCCATATCTAGTTCAACTCTGCTTAGGAAACTGACAAGATCAGTATCTCCTCTTCAGTCCAATACACTGTACTTGCTGGGAACAGACGTGAGTGCTATTTGCACTGTGTATGACAATGGGAGCGCAATAGTGACTTTCCTTACCAGAACCCAACTCTTGCTAGTAGGATGGAAAACTGCAAGTGATTCAACTCCATTTAGAACTGGAAAATAAACGCTAGCTCGCCTTACAAGAAACAGACTCTGCTTTTGAGAAAAAAGCACTCTTCTACTCTACTGTGTTTCCTATATGGCCAGAACAGTGAGCTTCCTCAGAACAAAAGAACTGTGGTTCCTACACACACGGCCATATCTAGATAAATTCTGCTTAGGAAACTGACAAGAACAGTAGCTCCTATTCAGTCCAATACACTGTACATGCTGGGAACCGACACCAGTGCTATTTGCCCTGTGTTTGACAATGGGAGCGCAATAGTGACTCTTCTTACCAGAAAACAACTCTTGCTCGTAGGACCAGAAACTGCATGGGATTCAACTCCACTTCTGACTGGGAAACAAACACTAGCTCCCCTTACAAGAAACACACTCTGCTTTTGAGAAAAGAGCACTCTTCTATTCTACTGTGTTTCCTAAGGGATCCGAACAGTGAGCTTCCTGAGAACAAAAGAACTGTGCTTCTAACACACAAGGGACATATCTAGTTCAACTCTGCTTAGGAAACTGACAAGAACAGTAGCTCCTCTTCAGTCCAATACACTTTACATGCTGGGAACAGACGCGAGTGCTATTTGCCCTTTGTATGACAATGGGAGCGCAATAGTGACTCTTCTTACCAGAAAACAACTCTTGCTCGTAGGACCAGAAACTGCATGTGATTCAACACCACTTAGGAATGGAAACAATCGCTAGCTCGCCTTACAAGTAAGAGACTCTGCTTTTGAGAAAAGAGCACTCTTCTACTCTACTGTGTTTCCTATGGGTTCCAAACAGTGAGCCTGCTCATAACAAAAGAACTGTGCTTCCTACACACACAGGCCATATCTAGTTCTACTCTGCTTAGGAAACTGACAAGAAAAATGCTCCTCTTCAGTCCAATACACTGTACTTGCTGGGACCAGACGCGTGTGATATTTGCCCTGTGTATGACAAAGGGATCGCAATAGTGACTCTTCTTACCAGAAAACTACTCTTGCTCGTAGGACCAGAAACTGCATGTGATTCAAATCCATTTAGGACTGGGAAACAAACGCTAGCTCACCTTACAAGAAACACACTCTGCTTTTGAGAAAAGAGCACTCTTCTAATCTACTGTGTTTCCTGTAGGGCCAGAAGAGTGAGCTTGCTCAGAGCAAAAGAACTGTGCTTCCTACAAACAAGGCCTTATCTAGTTCAATTCTGCGTAGGAAACTAACAACTACAGTTGATCCTCTTCAGTCCAATACACTGTATTTGCTGGGAACAGACGCCAGTGCTATTTGTCCTGTGTATGACAAAGGGAGCGCAATTGTGACTCTTCTTACCAGAAAACAACTCTTGCTCGTAGGACCAGAAACTGCATGTGATTCAACTCCCTTTCGGACTGGGAAAAAAATGCTAGCTCGCCTTACAAGAAACAAACTCTGCTTTTGAGAAAAGACACTCTTCTACTCTGCTGTTTTTCCTATAGCGCCAGAACTGTGAGCTGGCTCAGAAAAAAAGAACTGTGATTTCTACACACACAGCCATATCTAGTTCAATTCTGCCTAGGTAACTAATAAGAACAGTAGATCCTCCTCAGTACAATACACTGTACATGCTGGGAACAGACGCCAGTGCTATTTGCCCTGTGTATGACAATGGGAGCGCAATAGTTACTCTTTTGCCAGAAAAAAACTCTTGCTCGTAGGTCCAGAAACTGCATGTGATCAACTCCATTTAGGACTGCGAAAGGAACGCTAGCTCGCCTTACAGGAAACACACTCTGCTTTTGAGTAAAGAGTACTCTTCTATTCTACTGTGTTTTCTATGGGGTCCGAACAGTGAGCTTGCTCAGAGCAAAAGAACTGTGCTTCCTACACAGACGGGCATATCTTGTTCAACTCTGCTTAGAAAATGACAAGAACAGTAGCTCCGCTTCAGTCCAATACACTGTACTTGCTGGGAACAGACGCGAGTGCTATTTGCACTGTGTATGGCAATGGGAGAGTAATAGTCACTCTTCTTACCAGGAAACAACTCTTGCTCGTAGGACCAGAAACTGCATGTGATTCAACTCCATTTAGGACTGGGAAACAAACTCTAGCTCGCCTTACAAGAAACACACTCTGCTTTTGAGAAAAGAGCACTCTTCTACTCCACTGTGTTTCCTATGGGGTCCGAACAGTGAGCTTGCTCAGAACAAAAGAACTGTGCTTCCTACACACACGGGCCATATCTAGTTACACTCTGCTTAGGAAACTCATGAGAACAGTTGCTACTCTTCAAAACAATACACTGTACTTGCTGGGAACAGACGTGAGTGCTATTTGCACTCTGTATGGCAATAGGAGCGCAATAGTGACTTTCCTTACCAGAAAACAACTCTTGCTCGTAGGACCAAAAACTGCATGTGTCTCAACTCCACTTAGGACTGGGAAACAAACGCTATCTCACCTTACAAGAAACACACTCTGCTTTTGAGAAAGGAGCACTCTTCTACTCTACTGTGTTTCCTATAGGGCCAGAACAGTGAGTTTGTTCAGAACAAAAGAACTGTGCTTCCTGCACACACGGGCCATGTCTAGTTCAATTCTGCTTAGGAAACTGACAAGAACACTAGATCCTCTTCAGTCGAATACACTGTACATGGTGCTAACATACGCTAGTGCTATTTGCCCTGTGTATGACAATGCGAGCGCAATAGTGACTTTCCTTACAAGAAAACAAATCTTGCTCGTAAACCAAAAACTGCATGTGCTTCAACTCCATTTAGGACTGGGAAACAAATGCTAGCTCACCTTACAAGAAACACACTCTGATTTCGAGAAAAGAGCACACTTCTACTCTACTGTGTTTCCTATAGGGCCAGAACAGTGAGCTTGCTCATAACAAAAGAACTGTGCTTCCTACACACGGGCCATGTCTAGTTCAATTCTGCTTAGGAAACTGACAAGAACAGTAGATCCTCTTCAGTCCAATACATTGCACATGCTGCTAACAGACGCTAGTGCTATTTGCCCTGTGTATGACAATGGGAGCGCAATAGTGACTCTTCTTACCAGAAAACAACTCTTGCTCGTAGGACCAGAAACTGCATGTGGTTCAACTCCATTTAGGACTGGGAAACAAACACTAGCTCGCCTTACAAGAAACACACTCTGCTTTTGAGAAAAGAGCACTCTTCTACGCTACTGTGTTTACTATAGGGCTAGAAGAGTGAGCTTGCTCAGAACAAAAGAACTGTGCTTCCTACACACACGGCCATATCTAGTTCAATTCTGGTTAGGAAACTGATAAGAACAGTAGATCCTCTTCGGTCCAATACACTGTACTTGCTGGGAACAGACGCCAGTGCTATTTGTCCTTTGTATGACAATGGGAGCGCAATAGTGACTCTTCTTTCTAGAAAACAACTCTTGCTCATAGGACCAGAAACTGCATGTGATTCAACTCCATTAAGGACTAGGAAAAAAACGCTAGCTCATCTTACAAGAAACGCACTCTGCTTTTGAGAAAAGAGCACTCTTCTACACTACAGTGTTGCCTATGGGGTCCGAACAGTGAGCTAGCTCAGAACAAAAGAACTGTTCTTCCTACACTCACGGCCATATCTAGTACAACTCTGCTTAGGAAACATACAAGAACAGTAGCTCCTCTTCAGTCCAATACACTGTACTTGCTGGGAACAGACGCGAGTGCTATTTGCGCTGTGTATAGCAATGGGAGCGCAATGGTGACTCTTCATACCAGAAAACAACTCTTGCTCGTAGGAATAAAAACTACATAGGATTCAACTCCATTTACGACTGGGAAACAAACGCTAGATCGCCTTACAAGAAACACACTCTGCTTTGGGAAAAGGGCACTCTTCTACTCTACTGTGTTTCCTATGGTGTCCGAACAGTGAGCTTGCTCAGAACAAAAGAACTGTGCTTCCTACACACACGGGACATATCTACATCAACTCTGCTTAGGAAACTGACAAGAGCTGTAGCTCCTCTTCAGTCCAATACACTGTACTTGCTGGGAACAGACGCCAGTGCTATTTTCACAGTGTATGGCATTGGGAGTGCAACAGTGACTTTCCTTACCAGAAAACAACTCTTGCTCGTAGTACCAAAAACTGCATGTGATTCAACTCCATTTAGGACTGGGAAACAAACACTAGCTCGCCTTACAAGAAACACACTCTGCTTTTGAGAAAAGAGCACTCTTCTAATCTACTGTGTTTCCTGTAGGGCCAGAAGAGTGAGCTTGCTCAGAACAAAAGAACTGTGCTTCCTACACTCACGGGCCATATCTAGTTCAACTCTGCTTAGGAAACTCACGAGAACAGTAGCTCATCTTCAAAACAATACACTGTACTTGCTGGGAACAGACGCGAGGGCTATTTGCACTGTGTATTGCAATGAGAGCGCAATAGTGACTCTTCTTACCAGAAAACAGCTCTTGCTCATAGGAACAGAAACAGCATGGGATTCAACTCCATTTCTGACTGGGCAACATACCCTAGCTCGCCTTACAAGAAACACACTCTGCTTTTGCGAAAAGAGCACTCTTCTACTCTACTGTGTTTCCTATAGGGCAGAACAGTGAGCTTGCTCAGAACAAAAGAAGTGTGCTTCCTACACACACGGGCCATATGTAGGTGAACTCTGCAAAGCAAACTGACAAGGACAGTAGCTCCTCTTCAGTCCAATACACTGTAAATGCTGGGAACAGACGCCAGTGCTATTTGTCCTGTGTATGACAATGGGAGCGCAATAGTGACTCTTCTTACCAGAAAACAACTCTTGCTCGTAGGAAAAGAAACTTCATGGGATTCAACTCAATTTATGACTGGGAAACAAACGCTAGTGCGTCTTACAAGAAACACACTCTGCTTTTTAGAAAAGGGCACTCTTCTACTGTACAGGGTTTCCTATGGGGTCCGAACAGTGAGCTTGGTCAGAACAAAAGAACTGTGCTTCCTACACACACGGGCCATATCTAGTTCAACTCTGCTTAGGATACTGACAAGAACAGTAGCTGCTCTTCAGTCCAATACACTGTACATGCTGGAAACAGACGCGAGTGCTATTTGCACTGTATATGGCAAAGGGAGCGCAATAGTGACTTTCCTTACCAGAAAACAACTCTTGCTCGTAGGACCAGAAACTGCATGTGATTCATCTACATTTAGGACTGAGAAACAAATACTAGCTCGCCACAAGAAACACACTCTGCTTTTCAGAAAAGAGCACTCTTCTACTATACTGTGTTTCCTATGGGGTCCTAACAGTGAGCTTGCTCAGAAAAAAAAAAACTGTGCTTCCTACACACACGGGCCATATCTAGTTCAACTCTGCTTAGGAAACTGACAAGAACAGTAGCTCCTCTTCAGTCCAATACACTGTACATGCTGGGAACAGACGCGAGTGCTATTTTCACAGTGTATGGCATTGGGAGTGCAACAGTGACTTTCCTTACCAGAAAACAACTCTTGCTCGTAGGACCAAAAACTGCATGTGATTCAACTCCATTTAGGACTGGGAAACAAACCCTAGCTCGCCTTACAGGAAACACACTCTGCTTTTGAGAAAAGAGCACTCTTCTACTCTACTGTGTTTCCTATAGTGCCAGAAGAGTGAGCTTGCTCAGAACAAAAAAACTGTGCTTCCTAAACACACGGCCATATCTAGTTCAATTCTCCTTAGGAAACTGACAAGAACAGTAGATCCTCCTCAGTACAATACACTGTACATGCTGGGAACAGACGCTAGTGCTATTTGCCCTGTGTATGACAATGGGAGCGCAATAGTGACTCTTTTGCCAGAAAACAACTCTTGCTTGTAGGACCAGAAACTGCATGTGATTTAACTCCATTTAGGACTGGGAAACAAACGCTAGCTCGCCTTACAAGAAACACACTCTGCTTTTGAGAAAAGAGCACTCTTCTACTCTACTGTGTTTTCTGTAGGGCCAGAACAGTGAGCTTGCTCAGAACAAAAGAACTGTGCTTCATACACACACAGCCATATCTAGTTCAATTCTGCTTAGGAAACTGACAAGAACAGTAGATCCTCCTCAGTACAATACACTGTACATGCTGGGAACAGACGCTAGTGCTATTTGCCCTGTGTATGACAATGGGAGCGCAATAGTGACTCCTTTGCCAGAAAACAACTCTTGCTTGCAGGACCAGAAACTGCATGTGATTCAACTACATTTAGGACTGGGAAACGAACACAAGCTTGCCTTACCCGAAACACACTCTGCTTTTGAGAAAAGAGTACTCTTCTAGTCTACTGTGGTTTCTATGGGGTCCGAACAGTGAGCTTGCTAGGAGCAAAAGAACTGTGCTTCCTACACACACAGGCATATCTAGTTCAACTCTGCTTAGGAAACTGACAAGAACAGTAGCTCCGCTTCAGTCCAAGACACTGTACTTGCTGAGAACAGACGCGAGAGCTATTTGCACTGTGTATGGCAATGGGAGAGTAATAGAGACTCTTCTTACCAGGAAACAACTCTTGCTCGTAGGACTGAAACTGCATGTGATTCAACTCCATTTAGGACTGGGAAACAAACGCTAGCTCGCCTTACAAGAAACACACTCTGCTTTTGAGAAAAGAGCACTCTTCTACTCTACTGTGTTTCCTATGGGGTCCAAACAGTGAGCTTGCTCAGAACAAAAGAACTGTGCTTCCTACACACACGGGCCATATCTAGATTAACTCTGCTTAGGAAACTGACAAGAACAGTAGCTCCTCTTCAGAACAATACACTGTACTTGCTGGGAACAGACGCGAGTGCTATTTGCCCTGTGTATGGCAATGGGAGCACAATAGTGACTTTCCATACCAGAACAAAACTCTTGCTCTTAGGACCGAAAACTGCATGTGATTCAACTCCATTTAGAACTGGGAAATAAACGCTAGCTCGCCTTACAAGAAACAGACTCTGCTTTTGAGAAAAGAGCACTCATCTACTCTACTGTGTTTCCTATATGGCCAGAACTGTGAGCTTGCTCAGAACAAAAGAACTGTGCTTCCTACACACACGGCCATATCTAGATAAATTCTGCTTAGGAAACTGACGAGAACAGTAGCTCCTCTTCAATCCAATACACTGTACATGCTGGGAACCGACACCAGTGCTATTTGCCCTGTGTTTGACAATGGGAGCGCAATAGTGACTCTTCTTACCAGAAAACAACTCTTGCTCGTAGGACCAGAAACTGCATGGGATTCAACTCCACTTCTGACTGGGAAACAAACACTAGCTCCCCTTACAAGAAACACACTCTGCTTTTGAGAAAAGAGCACTCTTCTATTCTACTGTGTTTCCTAAGGGATCCGAACAGTGAGCTTCCTGAGAACAAAAGAACTGTGCTTCTAACACACAAGGGACATATCTAGTTCAACTCTGCTTAGGAAACTGACAAGAACAGTAGCTCCTCTTCAGTCCAATACATTGTACTTGCTGGGAACAGACGCGAGTGCTATTTTCACAGTGTATGGCATTGGGAGTGCAACAGTGACTTTCCTTACCAGAAAACAACTCTTGCTCGTAGGACCAAAAACTGCATGTGATTCAACTCCATTTAGGACTGGAAAACAAACCCTAGCTCGCCTTACAAGAAACCCACTCTGCTTTTGAGAAAAGAGCACTCTTCTACTCTACTGTGTTTCCTATAGTGCCAGAAGAGAGAGTTTGCTCAGAACAAAAAAACTGTGCTTCCTAAACTCACGGCCATATCTAGTTCAATTCTGCTTAGGAAACTGACAAGTACAGTAGATCCTCTTTAGTCCAATACACTGTACTTGCTGCGAAGAGACACCAGTGCTATTTGCCCTGTGTATGACAATGGGAGTGCAATAGTGACTCTTCTTACCAGAAAACAACTCTTGCTCGTAGGACCAGAAACTGCATGTGATTCAACTCCATTTAGGACTGGGAAACAAACGCTAGCTCGCCTTACAAGAAACAAACTCTGCTTTTGAGAAAAGAGCACTCTTCTACTCTACTGTGTTTCCTGTAGGGCCAGAAGAGTGAGCTTGCTCAGAGCAAAAGAACTGTGCTTCCTACAAACAAGGCCTTATCTAGTTCAATTCTGCTTAGGAAACTAACAACTACAGTAGATCCTCTTCAGTCCAATACACTGTATTTGCTGGGAACAGACGCCAGTGCTATTTGTCCTGTGTATGACAAAGGGAGCGCAATTGTGACTCTTCTTACCAGAAAACAACTCTTGCTCGTAGGACCAGAAAATGCATGTGATTCAACTCCCTTTCGGACTGGGAAAAAATGCTAGCTCGACTTACAAGAAACAAACTCTGCTTTTGAGAAAAGACACTCTTCTACTCTACTGTTTTTCCTATAGCGCCAGAACTGTGAGCTGGCTCAGAAAAAAAGAACTGTGATTTCTACACACACGGCCATATCTAGTTCAATTCTGCCTAGGTAACTGATAAGAACAGTAGATCCTCCTCAGTACAATACACTGTACATGCTGGGAACAGACGCCAGTGCTATTTGCCCTGTGTATGACAATGGGAGCGCAATAGTTACTCTTTTGCCAGAAAAAAACTCTTGCTCGTAGGTCCAGAAACTGCATGTGATCAACTCCATTTAGGACTGCGAAAGGAACGCTAGCTCGCCTTACAGGAAACACACTCTGCTTTTGAGTAAAGAGTACTCTTCTATTCTACTGTGTTTTCTTTGGGGTCCGAACAGTGAGCTTGCTCAGAGCAAAAGAACTGTGCTTCTTACACAGACGGGCATATCTTGTTCAACTCTGCTTAGAAACTGACAAGAACAATAGCTCCGCTTCAGTCCAATACACTGTACTTGCTGGGAACAGACGCGAGTGCTATTTGCACTGTGTATGGCAATGGGAGAGTAATAGTCACTCTTCTTACCAGGAAACAACTCTTGCTCGTAGGACCAGAAACTGCATGTGATTCAACTCCATTTAGGACTGGGAAACAAACTCTAGCTCGCCTTACAAGAAACACACTCTGCTTTTGAGAAAAGAGCACTCTTCTACTCCACTGTGTTTCCTATGGGGTCCGAACAGTGAGCTTGCTCAGAACAAAAGAACTGTGCTTCCTACACACACGGGCCATATCTAGTTACACTCTGCTTAGGAAACTCATGAGAACAGTTGCTACTCTTCAAAACAATACACTGTACTTGCTGGGAACAGACGTGAGTGCTATTTGCACTCTGTATGGCAATAGGAGCGCAATAGTGACTTTCCTTACCAGAAAACAACTCTTGCTCATAGGACCAAAAACTGCATGTGTCTCAACTCCACTTAGGACTGGGAAACAAACGCTATCTCACCTTACAAGAAACACACTCTGCTTTTGAGAAAGGAGCACTCTTCTACTCTACTGTGTTTCCTATAGGGCCAGAACAGTGAGCTTGTTCAGAACAAAAGAACTGTGCTTCCTGCACACACGGGCCATGTCTAGTTCAATTCTGCTTAGGAAACTGACAAGAACACTAGATCCTCTTCAGTCGAATACACTGTACATGGTGCTAACATACGCTAGTGCTATTTGCCCTGTGTATGACAATGCGAGCGCAATAGTGACTTTCCTTACAAGAAAACAAATCTTGCTCGTAAACCAAAAACTGCATGTGCTTCAACTCCATTTAGGACTGGGAAACAAATGCTAGCTCACCTTACAAGAAACACACTCTGATTTCGAGAAAAGAGCACACTTCTACTCTACTGTGTTTCCTATAGGGCCAGAACAGTGAGCTTGCTCATAACAAAAGAACTGTGCTTCCTACACACGGGCCATGTCTAGTTCAATTCTGCTTAGGGAAACTGACAAGAACAGTAGATCCTCTTCAGTCCAATACATTGCACATGCTGCTAACAGACGCTAGTGCTATTTGCCCTGTGTATGACAATGGGAGCGCAATAGTGACTCTTCTTACCAGAAAACAACTCTTGCTCGTAGGACCAGAAACTGCATGTGGTTCAACTCCATTTAGGACTGGGAAACAAACACTAGCTCGCCTTACAAGAAACACACTCTGCTTTTGAGAAAAGAGCACTCTTCTACGCTACTGTGTTTACTATAGGGCTAGAAGAGTGAGCTTGCTCAGAACAAAAGAACTGTGCTTCCTACACACACGGCCATATCTAGTTCAATTCTGGTTAGGAAACTGATAAGAACAGTAGATCCTCTTCGGTCCAATACACTGTACTTGCTGGGAACAGACGCCAGTGCTATTTGTCCTTTGTATGACAATGGGAGCGCAATAGTGACTCTTCTTTCTAGAAAACAACTATTGTTCATAGGACCAGAAACTGCATGTGATTCAACTCCATTAAGGACTAGGAAAAAAACGCTAGCTCACCTTACAAGAAACACACTCTGCTTTTGAGAAAAGAGCACTCTTCTACGCTACTGTGTTTACTATAGGGCTAGAAGAGTGAGCTTGCTCAGAACAAAAGAACTGTGCTTTCTACACACACGGCCATATCTAGTTCAATTCTGGTTAGGAAACTGATAAGAACAGTAGATCCTCTTCGGTCCAATACACTGTACGTGCTGGGAACAGACGCCAGTGCTATTTGTCCTTTGTATGACAATGGGAGCACAATAGTGACTCTTCTTTCTAGAAAACAAGTCTTGCTCATAGGACCAGAAACTGCATGTGATTCAACTCCATTAAGGACTAGGAAAAAAACGCTAGCTCACCTTACAAGAAACACACTCTGCTTTTGAGAAAAGAGCACTCTTCTACACTACAGTGTTGCCTATGGGGTCCGAACAGTGAGCTAGCTCAGAACAAAAGAACTGTTCTTCCTACACTCACGGGCCATATCTAGTACAACTCTGCTTAGGAAACATAAAAGAACAGTAGCTCCTCTTCAGTCCAATACACTGTACTTCCTGGGAACAGACGCGAGTGCTATTTGCACTGTGTATAGCAATGGGAGCGCAATGGTGACTCTTCATACCAGAAAACAACTCTTGCTCGTAGGAATAGAAACTACATAGGATTCAACTCCATTTACGACTGGGAAACAAACGCTAGATCGCCTTACAAGAAACACACTCTGCTTTGGGAAAAGGGCACTCTTCTACTCTGCTGTGTTTCCTATGGGGTCCGAACAGTGAGCTTGCTCAGAACAAAAGAACTGTGCTTCCTACACACACGGGCCATATCTACATCAACTCTGCTTAGGAAAGTGACAAGAGCTGTAGCTCCTCTTCAGTCCAATACACTGTACTTGCTGGGAACAGACGCCAGTGCTTTTTTCACTGTGTATGGCATTGGGAGTGCAACAGTGACTTTCCTTACCAGAAAACAACTCTTGCTCGTAGTACCAAAAACTGCATGTGATTCAACTCCATTTAGGACTGGGAAACAAACACTAGCTCGCCTTACAAGAAACACACTCTGCTTTTGAGAAAAGAGCACTCTTCTAATCTACTGTGTTTCCTGTAGGGCCAGAAGAGTGAGCTTGCTCAGAACAAAAGAACTGTGCTTCCTACACACAAGGCCATATCTAGTTCAATTCTGCTTAGGAAACTAGCAACTACAGTAGATCCTCTTAAGTCCAATACACTGTACTTGCTGGGAACAGACGCCAGTGCTATTTGCCCTGTGTATTACAAAGGGAGCGCAATAGTGACTCTTCTTACCAGAAAACAACTCTTGCTCGTAGGACCAGAAACTGCATGTGATTCAACTCCCTTTAGGACTGGGAAAAAAAAACGCTAGCTCGCCTTACAAGAAACAAACTCTGCCTTGAGAAAAGACACTCTTCTACTCTACTGTGTTTCCTATAGCGCCAGAACTGTGAGCTGGCTCAGAACCAAAGAACTGTGCTTCCTACACACACAGTCATATCTAGTTCAATTCTGCCTAGGAAACTGACAAGAACAGTAGATCCTCCTCAGTACAATACACTGTACATGCTGGGAAAAGACGCCAGTGCTATTTGCCCTGTGTATGACAATGGGAGCGCAATAGTTACTCTTTTGCCAGAAAACAACTCTTGCTCGTAGGTCCAGAAACTGCATGTGATCAACTCCATTTAGGACTGCGAAAGGAACGCTAGCTTGCCTTACAGGAAACACACTCTGCTTTTGAGTAAAGAGTACTCTTCTATTCTACTGTATTTTCTATGGGGTCCGAACGTAGAGCTTGCTCAGAGCAAAAGAACTGTGCTTCCTACACAGACGGGCATATCTTGTTCAACTCTGCTTAGGAAACTTACAAGAACAGTAGCTCCGCTTCAGTCCAATACACTGTACTTGCTGGGAACAGACGCCAGTGCTATTTGCACTGTGTATGGCAATGGGAGAGTAATAGTCACTCTTCTTACCAGGAAACAACTCTTGCTCGTAGGACCAGAAACTGCATGTGATTCAACTCCATTTAGGACTGGGAAACAAACTCTAGCTCGCCTTACAAGAAACACACTCTGCTTTTGAGAAAAGAGCACTCTTCTACTCCACTGTGTTTCCTATTGGGTCCGAACAGTGAGCTTGCTCAGAACAAAAGAACTGTGCTTCCTACACACACGGGCCATATCTAGTTACACTCTGCTTAGGAAACTCATGAGAACAGTTGCTACTCTTCAAAACAATACACTGTACTTGCTGGGAACAGACGTGAGTGCTATTTGCACTCTGTATGGCAATAGGAGCGCAATAGTGACTTTCCTTACCAGAAAACAACTCTTGCTCGTAGGACCAAAAACTGCATGTGTCTCAACTCCACTTAGGACTGGGAAACAAACGCTATCTCACCTTACAAGAAACACACTCTGCTTTTGAGAAAGGAGCACTCTTCTACTCTACTGTGTTTCCTATAGGGCCAGAACAGTGAGCTTGCTCAGAACAAAAGAACTGTGCTTCCTGCACACACGGGCCATGTCTAGTTCAATTCTGCTTAGGAAACTGACAAGAACACTAGATCCTCTTCAGTCGAATACACTGTACATGGTGCTAACATACGCTAGTGCTATTTGCCCTGTGTATGACAATGGGAGCGCAATAGTGACTTTCCTTACAAGAAAACAAATCTTGCTCATAAACCAAAAACTGCATGTGCTTCAACTCCATTTAGGACTGGGAAACAAATGCTAGCTCACCTTACAAGAAACACACTCTGATTTCGAGAAAAGAGCACACTTCTACTCTACTGTGTTTCCTATAGGGCCAGAACAGTGAGCTTGCTCATAACAAAAGAACTGTGCTTCCTACACACGGGCCATGTCTAGTTCAATTCTGCTTAGGAAACTGACAAGAACAGTAGATCCTCTTCAGTCCAATAAATTGCACATGCTGCTAACAGACGCTAGTGCTATTTCCTGTGTATGACAATGGGAGCGCAATAGTGACTCTTCTTACCAGAAAACAACTCTTGCTCGTAGGACCAGAAACTGCATGTGGTTCAACTCCATTTAGGACTGGGAAACAAACACTAGCTCGCCTTACAAGAAACACACTATGCTTTTGAGAAAAGAGCACTCTTCTACTCTACTGTGTTTCCTATGGGGTCCGAACAGTGAGCTAGCTCAGAACAAAAGAACTGTGCTTCCTACACACACGGGCCACATCTAGTACAACTCTGCTTAGGAAACTTACAAGAACAGTAGCTCCTCTTCAGTCCAATACACTGTACATGCTGGGAACAGACGCCAGTGCTATTTGCCCTGTGTATGACAATGGGAGCGCAATAGTGACTCTTTTGCCAGAAAACAACTCTTGCTCGTAGGACCAGAAACTGCATGTGATCAACTCCATTTAGGACTGGGAAAGGAATGCTAGCTCGCCTTACAGGAAACACACTCTGATTTTGAGTAAAGAGTACTCTTCTCTTCTACTGTGTTTTCTATGGGGTCCGAACAGTGAGCTTGCTCAGAGCAAAAGAACTGTGCTTCCTACACACACGGGCATATCTTGTTCAACTCTGCTTAGGAAACTGACAAGATCAGTAGCTCCTCTTCAGTCCTATACACTGTACTTGCTGGGAACAGACGCGAGTGCTATTTGCACTGTGTATGGCAATGAAAGCGCAATAGTGACTTTCCTTACCAGAAAACAACTCTTGCTCGTAGGACCAGAAACTGCATGAGATTCAACTCCATTTAGGACTGGGAAACAAACGCTAGCTCGCCTTACAAGAAACATACTCTGCTTTTGAGAAAAGAGCACTCTTCTACTATACTGTGTTTCCTATGGGGTCCTAACAGTGAGCTTGCTCAGAACAAAAGAACTGTGCTTCCTACACACAGGGCCATATCTACTTCAACTCTGCTTAGGAAACTGACAAGAGCTGTAGCTCCTCTTCAATCCAATACACTGTACTTGCTGGGAACAGATGCCAGTGCTATTTTCACTGTGTATGGCATTGGGAGTGCAACAGTGACTTTCCTTACCAGAAAACAACTCTTGCTCATAGGACCGAAAACTGCATGTGATTCAACTCCATTTAGAACTGGGAAATAAACGCTAGCTCGCCTTACAAGAAACAGACTCTGCTTTTGAGAAAAGAACACTCTTCTACTCTACTGTGTTTCCTATAAGGCCAGAACAAAAGAACTGTGCTTTCTACACACACGGCCATATCTAGATCAATTCTGCTTAGGAAACTGACAAGAACAGTAGCTCCTCTTCAGTCCAATACACTGTACATGCTGAGAACTGACACCAGTGCTATTTGCCCTGTGTATGACAATGGGAGCGCAATAGTGACTCTTCTTACCAGAAAACAACTCTTGCTCGTGGGACCAAAAACTGCATGTGATTCAACTCCATTTAGGACTGGGAAACAAACGCTAGCTTGCCTTACAAGAAACACACTCTGCTTTTGATAAAAGAGCACTCTTCTACTCTACTGTGTTTCCTATGGGGTCCGAACAGTGAGCTTGCTCAGAACAAAAGAACTGTGCTTCCTATACAGGGCCATATCTAGTTCAATTCTGCTTAGGAACCTGACAAGAACAGTAGATTCTCCTCAGTCCAATACACTTTACATGCTGGGAACAGACGCGAGTGCTATTTGCCCTCTGTATGACAATGGGAGCGCAATAGTGACTCTTCTTACCAGAAAACAACTCTTGCTCGTAGGACCAGAAACTGCATGTGATTCAACACCACTTAGGAATGGAAACAATCGCTAGCTCGCCTTACAAGTAAGAGACTCTGCTTTTGAGAAAAGAGCACTCTTCTACTCTACTGTGTTTCCTATGGGTTCCGAACAGTGAGCCTGCTCAGAACAAAAGAACTGTGCTTCCTACACACACAGGCCATATCTAGTTCTACTCTGCTTAGGAAACTGACAAGAAAAATGCTCCTCTTCAGTCCAATACACTGTACTTGCTGTGAACAGACGCGAACGCAATTTGCACTGTGATTGACAATGGGAGCGCAATAGTGACGTTCCTTACCAGAAAACAACTCTTGCTCGTAGGACTAAAAACTGCATGTGATTCAACTCCATTTAGAACTGGGAAATAAATGCTAGCTCGCCTTACAAGAAACACACTCTGCTTTTGAGAAAAGAGCACTCTTCAACTCTACTGTGTTTCCGATGGGGTCCAAACAGTGAGCTTGCTCAGAACAAAAGAACTGTGCTTCCTACACACACGGTCATATCTAGTACACTTCTGCTTAGGAAACTGACAAGAACAGTAGCTCTTCTTCAGTACAATACACTGTACTTGCTGGGACCAGACGCGTGTGCTATTTGCCCTGTGTATGACAAAGGGAGCGCAATAGTGACTCTTCTTACCAGAAAACTACTCTTGCTCGTAGGACCAGAAACTGCATGTGATTCAAATCCATTTAGGACTGGGAAACAAACGCTAGCTCACCTTACAAGAAACACACTCTGCTTTTGAGAAAAGAGCACTCTTCTAATCTACTGTGTTTCCTGTAGGGCCAGAAGAGTGAGCTTGCTCAGAGCAAAAGAACTGTGCTTCCTACAAACAAGGCCTTATCTAGTTCAATTCTGCTTAGGAAACTAACAACTACAGTTGATCCTCTTCAGTCCAATACACTGTATTTGCTGGGAACAGACGCCAGTGCTATTTGTCCTGTGTATGACAAAGGGAGCGCAATTGTGACTCTTCTTACCAGAAAACAACTCTTGCTCGTAGGACCAGAAACTGCATGTGATTCAACTCCCTTTCGGACTGGGAAAAAAATGCTAGCTCGCCTTACAAGAAACAAACTCTGCTTTTGAGAAAAGACACTCTTCTACTCTGCTGTTTTTCCTATAGGGCCAGAACTGTGAGCTGGCTCAGAAAAAAAGAACTGTGATTTCTACACACACAGCCATATCTAGTTCAATTCTGCCTAGGTAACTAATAAGAACAGTAGATCCTCCTCAGTACAATACACTGTACATGCTGGGAACAGACGCCAGTGCTATTTGCCCTGTGTATGACAATGGGAGCGCAATAGTTACTCTTTTGCCAGAAAAAAACTCTTGCTCGTAGGTCCAGAAACTGCATGTGATCAACTCCATTTAGGACTGCGAAAGGAACGCTAGCTCGCCTTACAGGAAACACACTCTGCTTTTGAGTAAAGAGTACTCTTCTATTCTACTGTGTTTTCTATGGGGTCCGAACAGTGAGCTTGCTCAGAGCAAAAGAACTGTGCTTCCTACACAGACGGGCATATCTTGTTCAACTCTGCTTAGAAACTGACAAGAACAGTAGCTCCGCTTCAGTCCAATACACTGTACTTGCTGGGAACAGACGCGAGTGCTATTTGCACTGTGTATGGCAATGGGAGAGTAATAGTCACTCTTCTTACCAGGAAACAACTCTTGCTCGTAGGACCAGAAACTGCATGTGATTCAACTCCATTTAGGACTGGGAAACAAACTCTAGCTCGCCTTACAAGAAACACACTCTGCTTTTGAGAAAAGAGCACTCTTCTACTCCACTGTGTTTCCTATGGGGTCCGAACAGTGAGCTTGCTCAGAACAAAAGAACTGTGCTTCCTACACACACGGGCCATATCTAGTTACACTCTGCTTAGGAAACTCATGAGAACAGTTGCTACTCTTCAAAACAATACACTGTACTTGCTGGGAACAGACGTGAGTGCTATTTGCACTCTGTATGGCAATAGGAGCGCAATAGTGACTTTCCTTACCAGAAAACAACTCTTGCTCGTAGGACCAAAAACTGCATGTGTCTCAACTCCACTTAGGACTGGGAAACAAACGCTATCTCACCTTACAAGAAACACACTCTGCTTTTGAGAAAGGAGCACTCTTCTACTCTACTGTGTTTCCTATAGGGCCAGAACAGTGAGTTTGTTCAGAACAAAAGAACTGTGCTTCCTGCACACACGGGCCATGTCTAGTTCAATTCTGCTTAGGAAACTGACAAGAACACTAGATCCTCTTCAGTCGAATACACTGTACATGGTGCTAACATACGCTAGTGCTATTTGCCCTGTGTATGACAATGCGAGCGCAATAGTGACTTTCCTTACAAGAAAACAAATCTTGCTCGTAAACCAAAAACTGCATGTGCTTCAACTCCATTTAGGACTGGGAAACAAATGCTAGCTCACCTTACAAGAAACACACTCTGATTTCGAGAAAAGAGCACACTTCTACTCTACTGTGTTTCCTATAGGGCCAGAACAGTGAGCTTGCTCATAACAAAAGAACTGTGCTTCCTACACACGGGCCATGTCTAGTTCAATTCTGCTTAGGAAACTGACAAGAACAGTAGATCCTCTTCAGTCCAATACATTGCACATGCTGCTAACAGACGCTAGTGCTATTTGCCCTGTGTATGACAATGGGAGCGCAATAGTGACTCTTCTTACCAGAAAACAACTCTTGCTCGTAGGACCAGAAACTGCATGTGGTTCAACTCCATTTAGGACTGGGAAACAAACACTAGCTCGCCTTACAAGAAACACACTCTGCTTTTGAGAAAAGAGCACTCTTCTACGCTACTGTGTTTACTATAGGGCTAGAAGAGTGAGCTTGCTCAGAACAAAAGAACTGTGCTTCCTACACACACGGCCATATCTAGTTCAATTCTGGTTAGGAAACTGATAAGAACAGTAGATCCTCTTCGGTCCAATACACTGTACTTGCTGGGAACAGACGCCAGTGCTATTTGTCCTTTGTATGACAATGGGAGCGCAATAGTGACTCTTCTTTCTAGAAAACAACTCTTGCTCATAGGACCAGAAACTGCATGTGATTCAACTCCATTAAGGACTAGGAAAAAAACGCTAGCTCATCTTACAAGAAACGCACTCTGCTTTTGAGAAAAGAGCACTCTTCTACACTACAGTGTTGCCTATGGGGTCCGAACAGTGAGCTAGCTCAGAACAAAAGAACTGTTCTTCCTACACTCACGGCCATATCTAGTACAACTCTGCTTAGGAAACATACAAGAACAGTAGCTCCTCTTCAGTCCAATACACTGTACTTGCTGGGAACAGACGCGAGTGCTATTTGCGCTGTGTATAGCAATGGGAGCGCAATGGTGACTCTTCATACCAGAAAACAACTCTTGCTCGTAGGAATAAAAACTACATAGGATTCAACTCCATTTACGACTGGGAAACAAACGCTAGATCGCCTTACAAGAAACACACTCTGCTTTGGGAAAAGGGCACTCTTCTTCTCTACTGTGTTTTCTATGGGGTCCGAACAGTGAGCTTGCTCAGAACAAAAGAACTGTGCTTCCTACACACACGGGCCATATCTAGTTCAACTCTGCTTAGGAAACTCACGAGAACAGTAGCTCATCTTCAAAACAATACACTGTACTTGCTGGGAACAGACGCGAGGGCTATTTGCACTGTGTATTGCAATGAGAGCGCAATAGTGACTCTTCTTACCAGAAAACAGCTCTTGCTCATAGGAACAGAAACAGCATGGGATTCAACTCCATTTCTGACTGGGCAACATACCCTAGCTCGCCTTACAAGAAACACACTCTGCTTTTGCGAAAAGAGCACTCTTCTACTCTACTGTGTTTCCTATAGGGCAGAACAGTGAGCTTGCTCAGAACAAAAGAAGTGTGCTTCCTACACACACGGGCCATATGTAGGTGAACTCTGCAAAGCAAACTGACAAGGACAGTAGCTCCTCTTCAGTCCAATACACTGTAAATGCTGGGAACAGACGCCAGTGCTATTTGTCCTGTGTATGACAATGGGAGCGCAATAGTGACTCTTCTTACCAGAAAACAACTCTTGCTCGTAGGAAAAGAAACTTCATGGGATTCAACTCAATTTATGACTGGGAAACAAACGCTAGTGCGTCTTACAAGAAACACACTCTGCTTTTTAGAAAAGGGCACTCTTCTACTGTACAGGGTTTCCTATGGGGTCCGAACAGTGAGCTTGGTCAGAACAAAAGAACTGTGCTTCCTACACACACGGGCCATATCTAGTTCAACTCTGCTTAGGATACTGACAAGAACAGTAGCTGCTCTTCAGTCCAATACACTGTACATGCTGGAAACAGACGCGAGTGCTATTTGCACTGTATATGGCAAAGGGAGCGCAATAGTGACTTTCCTTACCAGAAAACAACTCTTGCTCGTAGGACCAGAAACTGCATGTGATTCATCTACATTTAGGACTGAGAAACAAATACTAGCTCGCCTTACAAGAAACACACTCTGCTTTTGAGAAAAGAGCACTCTTCTACTCTACTGTGTTTCCTAAGTTTTCCGAACAGTGAGCTTCTTCAGAACAAAAGAACTGTGCTTCCTACACACACGGGCCATATCTAGTTCAACTCTGCTTAGGAAACTGACAAGAACAGTAGCTCCTCTTCAGTCCAAATACACTGTACTTGCTAGGAACAGACGCGTGTGCTATTTACACTGTGTATGACAATGGAAGTGCAATAGTGACTTTCCTTACCAGAAAACAACTCTTGCTCATACGACTATAAACTGCATGGGATTCAACTCCATTTCTGACTGGGAAACAAACACTAGCTCGGCTTACAAGAAACACACTCTGCTTTTGAGAAAAGAGCACTCTTCTACTCTACTGTGTTTCCTATGGGGTCCGAACAGTGAGCTTGCTCAGAACAAAAGAACTGTGCTTCCTACACACACGGGCCATATCTAGTTCAACTCTGCTTAGGAAACTGACAAGAACAGTAGCTCCTCTTCAGTCCAATACACTGTACTTGCTGGGAACAGACGCGTGTGCTATTTGCCCTGTGCATGACAATGGGAGCGCAATAGTGACTCTTCTTACCAGAAAACAACTCTTGCTAGTAGGACCAAAAACTGCATGTGATTTAACTTCTTTTAGGACTGGGAAACAAATGCTAGCTCGCCTTACAAGAAACACACTCCTCTTTTGAGAAAAGAGCACGCTTCTACTCTACTTTTTTTCCTATGGGGTCTGAACAGTGAGCTTGCTCAGAACAAAAGAACTGTGCTTCCTACATACACGGGCCATATCTAGTTGAACTCTGCTTAGGAAACTGACAAGATCAGTAGCTCCTCTTCAGTCCAATACACTGTACATGCTGGGAACCGACACCAGTGCTATTTGCCCTGTGTAAGACAATGGTAGTGCAATAGTGACTCTTCCTACCAGAAAACAACTCTTTCGTAGGACAAGAAACTGCATGGGATTCAACTCCATTTAGGACTGGGAAACAAACGCCAGCTCCCCTTACAAGAAACACACTCCGCTTTTGAGAAGAGAGCACTCTTCTAGTCTACTGTGTTTTCTATGGGGTCCGAACAGTGAGCTTGCTAAGAGCAAAAGAACTGTGCTTCCTACACACACAGGCATATCTAGTTCAACTCTGCTTAGGAAACTGACAAGAACAGTAGCTCCGCTTCAGTCCAATACACTGTACATGCTGAGAAAAGACGCCAGAGCTATTTGTACTGTTTATGGCAATGGTAAAGTAATAGAGACTCTTCTTACCAGGAAACAACTCTTGCTCGTAGGACTGAAACTGCATGTGATTCAACTCCATTTAGGACTGGGAAACAAACGCTAGCTCGCCTTACAAGAAACACACTCTGCTTTTGAGAAAAGAGCACTCTTCTACTCTACTGTGTTTCCTATGGGGTCCAAACAGTGAGCTTCCTCAGAACAAAAGAACTGAGCTTCCTACACACACGGGCCATATCTAGATTAACTCTGCTTAGGAAACTGACAAGAACAGTAGCTCCTCTTCAGAACAATACACTATACTTGCTGGGAACAGACGCGAGTGCTATTTGCCCTGTGTTTGGCAAAGGGAGTGCAATAGTGACTTTCCATACCAGAAAACAACTCTTGCTCCTAGGACCAAAAACCGCATGTGATTCAACTCCATTTAGGACTGGGAAACAAACGCTAGCTCGCCTTACAAGAAACACACTCTGCTTTTGAGAAAAGAGCACGCTTCTACTCTACTGTGTTTCCTATGGGGTCCGAACAGTGAGCTTGCTCAGAACAAAAGAACTGTGCTTCCTACACACACGGGCCATATCTAGTTCAACTCTGCTTAGGAAACTGACAAGAACAATAGCCCCTCTTCCTTCCAATACACTTTACATGCTGGGAACAGACGAGAGTGCTATTTGCCCTGTGCATGACAATGGGAGCGCAATAGTAACTCTTCTTACCAGAAAACAACTCTTGCTCGTAGGACCAAAAACTGCATGTGATTCAACTCCTTTTAGGACTGGGAAACAAATGCTAGCTCGCTTTACAAGAAACACACTCCTCTTTTGAGAAAAGAGCACGCTTCTACTCTACTTTTTTCCCTTGGGGTCTGAACAGTGAGCTTGCTCAGAACAAAAGAACTGTGCTTCCTACATACACGGGCCATATCTAGTTCAACTCTGCTTAGGAAACTGACAAGATCAGTAGCTCCTCTTCAGTCCAATACACTGTACTTGCTGGGAACAGACGTGAGTGCTATTTGCACTGTGTATGGCAATGGGAGCGCAATAGGACTTTCCTTACCAGAAAACAATTGTTGCTCGTAAACCAAAAACTGCATGTGATTCAACTCCATTTAGGACTGGGAAACAAACACTAGCTTGCCTTAAAAGAAACACACTCTGCTTTTGAGAAAAGAGCACTCTTGTACTCTACTGTATTTCCTATGGAGTCTGAACAGTGAGCTTGCTCAGAACAAAAGAACTGTGCTTCCTACATACACGGGCCATATCTAGTTCAACTCTACTTAGGAAACTGACAAGAACAGTAGCTCCTCTTCAGTCCAATACACTGTACTAGCTGGGAACAGACGCGAGTGCTATTTGCACTGTGTATGGCAAAGGGAGCGCAATAGTGACTTTCCTTACCAGAAAACAACTCTTGCTCATAGGACCAAAAACTGCATGTGTCTCAACTCCTTTTAGGACTGGGAAACAAATGCTAGCTCGCCTTACAAGAAACACACTCTGCTTTTGAGAAAAGAGCACTCTTCTACTCTACTGTGTTTCCTAAGTTTTCCGAACTGTGAGCTTCTTCAGAACAAAAGAACTGTGCTTCCTACACACATGGGCCATATCTAGTTCAACTCTGCTTAGGAAACTGACAAGAACAGTAGCTCCTCTTCAGTCCAATACACTGTACTTGCTAGGAACAGACGCGTGTGCTATTTGCACTGTGTATGGCAATGGAAGTGCAATAGTGACTTTCCTTACCAGAAAACAACTCTTGCTCATAGGACTAGAAACTGCATGGGATTCAACTCCATTTCTGACTGGGAAACAAACACTAGCTCGGCTTACAAGAAACACACTCTGCTTTTGAGAAAAGAGCACTCTTCTACTCTACTGTGTTTCCTATGGGGTCCGAACAGTGAGCTTGCTCAGAACAAAAGAACTGTGCTTCCTACACACACGGGCCATATCTAGTTCAACTCTGCTTAGGAAACTGACAAGAACAGTAGCTCCTCTTCAGTCCAATACACTGTACTTGCTGGGAACAGACGCGTGTGCTATTTGCCCAGTGTATGACAATGGGAGCGCAATAGTGACTCTTCTTACCAGAAAACAACTCTTGCTCATAGGACCAGAAACTGCATGGGATTCATCTCCATTTCTAACTGAAAAACAAACACTAGCTCTCCTTACAAGAAACACACTCTTCTTTTGAGTAAAGAGCACTGTTCTATTCTACTGTGTTTCCTATGGGGTACGAACAGTGAGCTTGCTCAGAACAAAAGAACTGTGCTTCCTACACACACGGGCCATATCTAATTCAACTCTGCTTAGGAAATTGACAAGAACAGTAGCTCCTCTTCAGTCCAATACAGTGTACTTGCTGAGAACAGACGCAAGTGCTATTTGCACTGTGTATGGTAATGGGAACTCAATAGTGACTTTCCTTACCAGAACACAACTCTTGCTTGTAGGACCGAAAACTGCATGTGATTCAACTCCATTTAGGACTGGGAAACAAATGCTAGCTCGCCTTACAAGAAACACACTCTGCTTTTGAGAAAAGAGCACGCTTCTACTCTACTGTGTTTCCTATGGGGTCCGAACAGTGAGCTTGCTCAGAACAAAAGAACTGTGCTTCCTACACACATGGGCCATATCTAGATAAACTCTGCTTAGGAAACTGACAAGAAAAGAGCTCCTCTTCAGTACAATACACTTTACATGCTGGGAACAGACGCGAGTGCTATTTGCCCTGTGCATGACAATGGGAGCGCAATAGTGACTCTTCTTACCAGAAAACAACTCTTGCTAGTAGGACCAAAAACTGCATGTGATTCAACTCCATTTAGGACTGGGAAACAAACACTAGCTTGCCTTAAAAGAAACACACTCTGCTTTTGAGAAAAGAGCACTCTTGTACTCTACTGTATTTCCTATGGAGTCTGAACAGTGAGCTTGCTCAGAACAAAAGAACTGTGCTTCCTACATACACGGGCCATATCTAGTTCAACTCTACTTAGGAAACTGACAAGAACAGTAGCTCCTCTTCAGTCCAATACACTGTACTAGCTGGGAACAGACGCGAGTGCTATTTGCACTGTGTATGGCAAAGGGAGCGCAATAGTGACTTTCCTTACCAGAAAACAACTCTTGCTCATAGGACCAAAAACTGCATGTGTCTCAACTCCTTTTAGGACTGGGAAACAAATGCTAGCTCGCCTTACAAGAAACACACTCTGCTTTTGAGAAAAGAGCACTCTTCTACTCTACTGTGTTTCCTAAGTTTTCCGAACAGTGAGCTTCTTCAGAACAAAAGAACTGTGCTTCCTACACACACGGGCCATATCTAGTTCAACTCTGCTTAGGAAACTGACAAGAACAGTAGCTCCTCTTCAGTCCAATACACTGTACTTGCTAGGAACAGACGCGTGTGCTATTTGCACTGTGTATGGCAATGGAAGTGCAATAGTGACTTTCCTTACCAGAAAACAACTCTTGCTCGTAGGACTAGAAACTGCATGGGATTCAACTCCATTTCTGACTGGGAAACAAACACTAGCTCGGCTTACAAGAAACACACTCTGCTTTTGAGAAAAGAGCACTCTTCTACTCTACTGTGTTTCCTATGGGGTCCGAACAGTGAGATGGCTCATAACAAAAGAACTGTGCTTCCTACACACACGGGCCATATCTAGTTCAACTCTGCTTAGGAAACTGACAAGAACAGTAGCTCCTCTTCAGTCCAATACACTGTACTTGCTGGGAACAGACGCGTGTGCTATTTGCCCAGTGTATGACAATGGGAGCGCAATAGTGAATCTTCTTACCAGAAAACAACTCTTGCTCATAGGACCAGAAACTGCATGGGATTCATCTCCATTTCTGACTGAAAAACAAACACTAGCTCTCCTTACAAGAAACACACTCTGCTTTTGAGTAAAGAGCACTGTTCTATTCTTCTGTGTTTCCTATGGGGTACGAACAGTGAGCTTGCTCAGAACAAAAGAACTGTGCTTCCTACACACACGGGCCATATCTAATTCAACTCTGCTTAGGAAATTGACAAGAACAGTAGCTCCTCTTCAGTCCAATACAGTGTACTTGCTGAGAACAGACGCAAGTGCTATTTGCACTGTGTATGGTAATGGGAACTCAATAGTGACTTTCCTTACCAGAACACAACTCTTGCTTGTAGGACCGAAAACTGCATGTGATTCAACTCCATTTAGGACTGGGAAACAAATGCTAGCTCGCCTTACAAGAAACACACTCTGCTTTTGAGAAAAGAGCACGCTTCTACTCTACTGTGTTTCCTATGGGGTCCGAACAGTGAGCTTGCTCAGAACAAAAGAACTGTGCTTCTACACACATGGGCCATATCTAGATAAACTCTGCTTAGGAAACTGACAAGAAAAGAGCTCCTCTTCAGTACAATACACTTTACATGCTGGGAACAGACGCGAGTGCTATTTGCCCTGTGCATGACAATGGGAGCGCAATAGTGACTCTTCTTACCAGAAAACAACTCTTGCTAGTAGGACCAAAAACTGCATGTGATTCAACTCCTTTTAGGACTGGGAAAC
This sequence comes from Peromyscus eremicus, assembly GCF_949786415.1. Taxonomy (NCBI): domain Eukaryota; kingdom Metazoa; phylum Chordata; class Mammalia; order Rodentia; family Cricetidae; genus Peromyscus; species Peromyscus eremicus. The sequence continues at coordinate 158,289 of NW_026735080.1, forward strand.
AAATGCTAGCTCGCCTTACAAGAAACACACTCCTCTTTTGAGAAAAGAGCACGCTTCTACTCTACTTTTTTTCCTATGGGGTCTGAACAGTGAGCTTGCTCAGAACAAAAGAACTGTGCTTCCTACATACACGGGCCATATCTAGTTGAACTCTGCTTAGGAAACTGACAAGATCAGTAGCTCCTCTTCAGTCCAATACACTGTACTTGCTGGGAACAGACATGAGTGCTATTTGCACTGTGTATGGCAATGGGAGCGCAATAGTGACTCTTATTACCAGAAAACAACTCTTGCTCGTAGGACCAGAAACTGCATGGGATTCAACTCCACTTCCTACTGGGAAACAAACACTAGCTCCCCTTACAAGAAACACACTCTGCTTTTGAGAAAAGTGCACTCTTCTATTCTACTGTGTTTCCTGTGGGATCCGAACAGTGAGCTTGCTGAGAACAAAAGAACTGTGCTTCTTACACACAAGGGCCATATCTAGTTCAACTCTGCTTAGGAAACTGACAAGATCAGTAGCTCCTCTTCAGTCCAATACACTGTACTTGCTGGAAACAGACGCGAGTGCTATTTGCACTGTGTGTGGCAATGGGAGCACAATAGTGACTTTCCTTACCAGAACACAACTCTTCCTCATAGGACCAGAAACTTCATGTGATTCAACTCAATTTAGGACTGGGAAACAAACACTAGCTCGCCTTATAAGAAACACACTCTGCTTTTGTTAAAAGAGCACTCTTCTACTCTACTGTGTTTCCTATGGGTTCCGAACAGTGAGCTTGCTCAGAACAAAAGAACTGTGCTTCCTACACACAAGGCCATATCTAGATCAATTCTGCTTAAGAAACTGACAAGAAGAGTAGCTCCTCTTCAGTCCAATACACTGTACATGCTGGAAACCGACACCAGTGCTATTTGCCCTGTGTGTGACAATGGGAGCGCAATAGTGACTCTTCTTACCAGAAAACAAGTCTTGCTCATAGGACAAGAAACTAAATGTGATTCAACTCCATTTAGGACTGGGAAACAAACGCTAGCTCGCCTTACAAGAAACACACTCTGCTTTTGAGAAAAGAGCACTCTTCTACTCTACTGTGATTCCTATGGGGTCCGAACAGTGAGCTTGCTCAGAACAAAAGAACTGTGCTTCCTACACACACGGCCATATGTAGATAAATTCTGCTTAGGAAACTGACAAGAACAGTAGCTCCTCTTCAGTCCAATACACTGTACATGCTGGGAACCGACACCAGTGCTATTTGCCCTGTGTAAGACAATGGTAGTGCAATAGTGACTCTTCCTACCAGAAAACAACTCTTTCGTAGGACAAGAAACTGCATGGGATTCAACTCCATTTAGGACTGGGAAACAAACGCCAGCTCCCCTTACAAGAAACACACTCTGCTTTTGAGAAAAGAGCACTCTTCTAGTCTACTGTGTTTTCTATGGGGTCTGAACAGTGAGCTTGCTAAGAGCAAAAGAACTGTGCTTCCTACACACACAGGCATATCTAGTTCAACTCTGCTTAGGAAACTGACAAGAACAGTAGCTCCGCTTCAGTCCAATACACTGTACATGCTGAGAAAAGACGCCAGAGCTATTTGCACTGTTTATGGCAATGGTAAAGTAATAGAGACTCTTCTTACCAGGAAACAACTCTTGCTCATAGGACTGAAACTGCATGTGATTCAACTCCATTTAGGACTGGGAAACAAACGCTAGCTCGCCTTACAAGAAACACACTCTGCTTTTGAGAAAAGAGCACTCTTCTACTCTACTGTGTTTCCTATGGGGTCCAAACAGTGAGCTTCCTCAGAACAAAAGAACTGAGCTTCCTACACACACGGGCCATATCTAGATTAACTCTGCTTAGGAAACTGACAAGAACAGTAGCTCCTCTTCAGAACAATACACTATACTTGCTGGGAACAGACGCGAGTGCTATTTGCCCTGTGTTTGGCAAAGGGAGTGCAATAGTGACTTTCCATACCAGAAAACAACTCTTGCTCCTAGGACCAAAAACCGCATGTGATTCAACTCCATTTAGGACTGGGAAACAAACGCTAGCTCGCCTTACAAGAAACAAACTCTGCTTTTGATAAAAGAGCACTCTTCTACTCTGCTTTTTTTCCTATGGGGTCTGAACAGTGAGCTTGCTCAGAACAAAAGAACTGTGCCTCCTACATACACGGGCCATATCTAGTTCAACTCTGCTTAGGAAACTGACAAGATCAGTAGCTCCTCTTCAGTCCAATACACTGTACTTGCTGGGAACAGACGTGAGTGCTATTTGCACTGTGTATGGCAATGGGAGCGCAATAGTGACTTTCCTTACCAGAAAACAACTGTTGCTCGTAAACCAAAAATTGCATGTGATTCAACTCCATTTAGGACTGGGAAACAAATACTAGCTTGCCTTAAAAGAAACACACTCTGCTTTTGAGAAAAGAGCACTCTTGTACTCTACTGTATTTCCTATGGAGTCTGAACAGTGAGCTTGCTTTGAACAAAAGAACTGTGCTTCCTATATACACGGGCCATATCTAGTTCAACTCTACTTAGGAAACTGACAAGAACAGTAGCTCCTCTTCAGTCCAATACACTGTACTAGCTGGGAACAGACGCGAGTGCTATTTGCACTGTGTATGGCAAAGGGAGCGCAATAGTGACTTTCCTTACCAGAAAACAACTCTTGCTCATAGGACCAAAAACTGCATGTGTCTCAACTCCTTTTAGGACTGGGAAACAAATGCTAGCTCGCCTTACAAGAAACACACTCTGCTTTTGAGAAAAGAGCACTCTTCTACTCTACTGTGTTTCCTAAGTTTTCCGAACAGTGAGCTTCTTCAGAACAAAAGAACTGTGCTTCCTACACACACGGGCCATATCTAGTTCAACTCTGCTTAGGAAACTGACAAGAACAGTAGCTCCTCTTCAGTCCAATACACTGTACTTGCTAGGAACAGACGCGTGTGCTATTTGCACTGTGTATGACAATGGAAGTGCAATAGTGACTTTCCTTACCAGAAAACAACTCTTGCTCGTAGGACTAGAAACTGCATGGGATTCAACTCCATTTCTGACTGGGAAACAAACACTAGCTCGGCTTACAAGAAACACACTCTGCTTTTGAGAAAAGAGCACTCTTCTACTCTACTGTGTTTCCTATGAGGTCCGAACAGTGAGCTTGCTCAGAACAAAAGAACTGTGCTTCCTACACACACGGGCCATATCTAGTTCAACTCTGCTTAGGAAACTGACAAGAACAGTAGCTCCTCTTCAGTCCAATACACTGTACTTGCTGGGAACAGACGCGTGTGCTATTTGCCCTGTGTATGACAATGGGAGCGCAATAGTGACTCTTCTTACCAGAAAACAACTCTTGCTCATAGGGCCAGAAACTGCATGGGATTCAACTCCATTTCTGACTGAAAAACAAACACTAGCTCTCCTTACAAGAAACACACTCTGCTTTTGAGTGAAGAGCACTGTTCTATTCTACTGTGTTTCCTATGGGGTACGAACAGTGAGCTTGCTCAGAACAAAAGAACTGTGCTTCCTACACACACGGGCCATATCTAATTCAACTCTGCTTAGGAAATTGACAAGAACAGTAGCTCCTCTTCAGTCCAATACAGTGTACTTGCTGAGAACAGACGCAAGTGCTATTTGCACTGTGTATGGTAATGGGAACTCAATAGTGACTTTCCTTACCAGAACACAACTCTTGCTTGTAGGAAAGAAAACTGCATGTGATTCAACTCCATTTAGGACTGGGAAACAAATGCTAGCTCGCCTTACAAGAAACACACTCTGCTTTTGAGAAAAGAGCACGCTTCTACTCTACTGTGTTTCCTATGGGGTCCGAACAGTGAGCTTGCTCAGAACAAAAGAACTGTGCTTCCTACACACATGGGCCATATCTAGATAAACTCTGCTTAGGAAACTGACAAGAAAAGAGCTCCTCTTCAGTACAATACACTTTACATGCTGGGAACAGACGCGAGTGCTATTTGCCCTGTGCATGACAATGGGAGCGCAATAGTGACTCTTCTTACCAGAAAACAACTCTTGCTAGTAGGACCAAAAACTGCATGTGATTCAACTCCTTTTAGGACTGGGAAACAAATGCTAGCTCGCCTTACAAGAAACACTCCTCTTTTGAGAAAAGAGCACGCTTCTACTCTACTTTTTTTCCTATGGGGTCTGAACAGTGAGCTTGCTCAGAACAAAAGAACTGTGCTTCCTACATACACGGGCCATATCTAGTTGAACTCTGCTTAGGAAACTGACAAGATCAGTAGCTCCTCTTCAGTCCAATACACTGTACTTGCTGGGAACAGACATGAGTGCTATTTGCACTGTGTATGGCAATGGGAGCGCAATAGTGACTCTTCTTACCAGAAAACAACTCTTGCTAGTAGGACCAAAAACTGCATGTGATTCAACTCCTTTTAGGACTGGGAAACAAATGCTAGCTCGCCTTACAAGAAACACACTCCTCTTTTGAGAAAAGAGCACGCTTCTACTCTACTTTTTTTCCTATGGGGTCTGAACAGTGAGCTTGCTCAGAACAAAAGAACTGTGCTTCCTACATACACGGGCCATATCTAGTTGAACTCTGCTTAGGAAACTGACAAGATCAGTAGCTCCTCTTCAGTCCAATACACTGTACTTGCTGGGAACAGACATGAGTGCTATTTGCACTGTGTATGGCAATGGGAGCGCAATAGTGACTCTTATTACCAGAAAACAACTCTTGCTCGTAGGACCAGAAACTGCATGGGATTCAACTCCACTTCCTACTGGGAAACAAACACTAGCTCCCCTTACAAGAAACACACTCTGCTTTTGAGAAAAGTGCACTCTTCTATTCTACTGTGTTTCCTGTGGGTCCAAACAGTGAGCTTGCTGAGAACAAAAGAACTGTGCTTCTTACACACAAGGGCCATATCTAGTTCAACTCTGCTTAGGAAACTGACAAGATCAGTAGCTCCTCTTCAGTCCAATACACTGTACTTGCTGGAAACAGACGCGAGTGCTATTTGCACTGTGTATGGCAATGGGAGCACAATAGTGACTTTCCTTACCAGAACACAACTCTTCCTCATAGGACCAGAAACTGCATGTGATTCAACTCAATTTAGGACTGGGAAACAAACACTAGCTCGCCTTATAAGAAACACACTCTGCTTTTGTTAAAAGAGCACTCTTCTACTCTACTGTGTTTCCAATGGGTTCCGAACAGTGAGCTTGCTCAGAACAAAAGAACTGTGCTTCCTACACACACGGCCATATCTAGATCAATTCTGCTTAAGAAACTGACAAGAAGAGTAGCTCCTCTTCAGTCCAATACACTGTACATGCTGGAAACCGACACCAGTGCTATTTGCCCTGTGTGTGACAATGGGAGCGCAATAGTGACTCTTCTTACCAGAAAACAATTCTTGCTCGTAGGACAAGAAACTGCATGTGATTCAACTCCATTTAGGACTGGGAAACAAACGCTAGCTCGCCTTACAAGAAACACACTCTGCTTTTGAGAAAAGAGCACTCTTCTACTCTACTGTGATTCCTATGGGGTCCGAACAGTGAGCTTGCTCAGAACAAAAGAACTGTGCTTCCTACACACACGGCCATATGTAGATAAATTCTGCTTAGGAAACTGACAAGAACAGTAGCTCCTCTTCAGTCCAATACACTGTACATGCTGGGAACCGACACCAGTGCTATTTGCCCTGTGTAAGACAATGGTAGTGCAATAGTGACTCTTCCTACCAGAAAACAACTCTTTCGTAGGACAAGAAACTGCATGGGATTCAACTCCATTTAGGACTGGGAAACAAACGCCAGCTCCCCTTACAAGAAACACACTCTGCTTTTGAGAAAAGAGCACTCTTCTAGTCTACTGTGTTTTCTATGGGGTACGAACAGTGAGCTTGCTAAGAGCAAAAGAACTGTGCTTCCTACACACACAGGCATATCTAGTTCAACTCTGCTTAGGAAACTGACAAGAACAGTAGCTCCGCTTCAGTCCAATACACTGTACATGCTGAGAAAAGACGCCAGAGCTATTTGCACTGTTTATGGCAATGGTAAAGTAATAGAGACTCTTCTTACCAGGAAACAACTCTTGCTCGTAGGACTGAAACTGCATGTGATTCAACTCCATTTAGGACTGGGAAACAAACGCTAGCTCGCCTTACAAGAAACACACTCTGCTTTTGAGAAAAGAGCACTCTTCTACTCTACTGTGTTTCCTATGGGGTCCAAACAGTGAGCTTCCTCAGAACAAAAGAACTGAGCTTCCTACACACACGGGCCATATCTAGATTAACTCTGCTTAGGAAACTGACAAGAACAGTAGCTCCTCTTCAGAACAATACACTATACTTGCTGGGAACATACGCGAGTGCTATTTGCCCTGTGTTTGGCAAAGGGAGTGCAATAGTGACTTTCCATACCAGAAAACAACTCTTGCTCCTAGGACCAAAAACCGCATGTGATTCAACTCCATTTAGGACTGGGAAACAAACGCTAGCTCGCCTTACAAGAAACAAACTCTGCTTTTGATAAAAGAGCACTCTTCTACTCTACATCTTTTCCTATGGGGTCTGAACAGTGAGCTTGCTCAGAACAAAAGAACTGTGCTTCCTACATACACGGGCCATATCTAGTTCAACTCTGCTTAGGAAACTGACAAGATCAGTAACTCCTCTTCAGTCCAATACACTGTACTTGCTGGGAACAGACGTGAGTGCTATTTGCACTGTGTATGGCAATGGGAGCGCAATAGGACTTTCCTTACCAGAAAACAACTGTTGCTCGTAAACCAAAAACTGCATGTGATTCAACTCCATTTAGGACTGGGAAACAAACACTAGCTTGCCTTAAAAAAAACACACTCTGCTTTTGAGAAAAGAGCACTCTTGTACTCTACTGTTTTTCCTATGGAGTCTGAACAGTGAGCTTGCTTTGAACAAAAGAACTGTGCTTCCTATATACAAGGGCCATATCTAGTTCAACTCTACTTAGGAAACTGACAAGAACAGTAGCTCCTCTTCAGTCCAATACACTGCACTAGCTGGGAACAGACGCGAGTGCTATTTGCACTGTGTATGGCAAAGGGAGCGCAATAGTGACTTTCCTTACCAGAAAACAACTCTTGCTCATAGGACCAAAAACTGCATGTGTCTCAACTCCTTTTAGGACTGGGAAACAAATGCTAGCTCGCCTTACAAGAAACACACTCTGCTTTTGAGAAAAGAGCACTCTTCTACTCTACTGTGTTTCCTAAGTTTTCCGAACAGTGAGCTTCTTCAGAACAAAAGAACTGTGCTTCCTACACACACGGGCCATATCTAGTTCAACTCTGCTTAGGAAACTGACAAGAACAGTAGCTCCTCTTCAGTCCAATACACTGTACTTGCTAGGAAGAGACGCGTGTGCTATTTGCACTGTGTATGGCAATGGAAGTGCAATAGTGACTTTCCTTACCAGAAAACAACTCTTGCTCGTAGGACTAGAAACTGCATGGGATTCAACTCCATTTCTGACTGGGAAACAAACACTAGCTCGCCTTACAAGAAACACACTCTGCTTTTGAGAAAAGAGCACTCTTCTACTCTACTGTGTTTCCTATGAGGTCCGAACAGTGAGCTTGCTCAGAACAAAAGAACTGTGCTTCCTACACACACGGGCTATATCTAGTTCAACTCTGCTTAGGAAACTGACAAGAACAGTAGCTCCTCTTCAGTCCAACACACTGTACTTGCTGGGAACAGACGCGTGTGCTATTTGCCCTGTGTATGACAATGGGAGCGCAATAGTGACTCTTCTTACCAGAAAACAACTCTTGCTCATAGGACCAGAAACTGCATGGGATTCAACTCCATTTCTGACTGAAAAACAAACACTAGCTCTCCTTACAAGAAACACACTCTGCTTTTGAGTGAAGAGCACTGTTCTATTCTACTGTGTTTCCTATGGGGTACGAACAGTGAGCTTGCTCAGAACAAAAGAACTGTGCTTCCTACACACACGGGCCATATCTAATTCAACTCTGCTTAGGAAATTGACAAGAACAGTAGCTCCTCTTCAGTCCAATACAGTGTACTTGGTGAGAACAGACGCAAGTGCTATTTGCACTGTGTATGGTAATGGGAACTCAATAGTGACTTTCCTTACCAGAACACAACTCTTGCTTGTAGGACCGAAAACTGCATGTGATTCAACTCCATTTAGGACTGGGAAACAAATGCTAGCTCGCCTTACAAGAAGCACACTCTGCTTTTGAGAAAAGAGCACGCTTCTACTCTACTGTGTTTCCTATGGGGTCCGAACAGTGAGCTTGCTCAGAACAAAAGAACTGTGCTTCCTACACACATGGGCCATATCTAGATAAACTCTGCTTAGGAAACTGACAAGAAAAGAGCTCCTCTTCAGTACAATACACTTTACATGCTGGGAACAGACGCGAGTGCTATTTGCCCTGTGCATGACAATGGGAGCGCAATAGTGACTCTTCTTACCAGAAAACAACTCTTGCTAGTAGGACCAAAAACTGCATGTGATTCAACTCCTTTTAGGACTGGGAAACAAATGCTAGCTCGCCTTACAAGAAACACACTCCTCTTTTGAGAAAAGAGCACGCTTCTACTCTACTTTTTTTCCTATGGGGTCTGAACAGTGAGCTTGCTCAGAACAAAAGAACTGTGCTTCCTACATACACGGGCCATATCTAGTTGAACTCTGCTTAGGAAACTGACAAGATCAGTAGCTCCTCTTCAGTCCAATACACTGTACTTGCTGGGAACAGACATGAGTGCTATTTGCACTGTGTATGGCAATGGGAGCGCAATAGTGACTCTTCTTACCAGAAAACAACTCTTGCTAGTAGGACCAAAAACTGCATGTGATTCAACTCCTTTTAGGACTGGGAAACAAATGCTAGCTCGCCTTACAAGAAACACACTCCTCTTTTGAGAAAAGAGCACGCTTCTACTCTACTTTTTTTCCTATGGGGTCTGAACAGTGAGCTTGCTCAGAACAAAAGAACTGTGCTTCCTACATACACGGGCCATATCTAGTTGAACTCTGCTTAGGAAACTGACAAGATCAGTAGCTCCTCTTCAGTCCAATACACTGTACTTGCTGGGAACAGACATGAGTGCTATTTGCACTGTGTATGGCAATGGGAGCGCAATAGTGACTCTTATTACCAGAAAACAACTCTTGCTCGTAGGACCAGAAACTGCATGGGATTCAACTCCACTTCCTACTGGGAAACAAACACTAGCTCCCCTTACAAGAAACACACTCTGCTTTTGAGAAAAGTGCACTCTTCTATTCTACTGTGTTTCCTGTGGGTCCAAACAGTGAGCTTGCTGAGAACAAAAGAACTGTGCTTCTTACACACAAGGGCCATATCTAGTTCAACTCTGCTTAGGAAACTGACAAGATCAGTAGCTCCTCTTCAGTCCAATACACTGTACTTGCTGGAAACAGACGCGAGTGCTATTTGCACTGTGTATGGCAATGGGAGCACAATAGTGACTTTCCTTAACAGAACACAACTCTTCCTCATAGGACCAGAAACTGCATGTGATTCAACTCAATTTAGGACTGGGAAACAAACACTAGCTCGCCTTATAAGAAACACACTCTGCTTTTGTTAAAAGAGCACTCTTCTACTCTACTGTGTTTCCAATGGGTTCCGAACAGTGAGCTTGCTCAGAACAAAAGAACTGTGCTTCCTACACACACGGCCATATCTAGATCAATTCTGCTTAAGAAACTGACAAGAAGAGTAGCTCCTCTTCAGTCCAATACACTGTACATGCTGGAAACCGACACCAGTGCTATTTGCCCTGTGTGTGACAATGGGAGCGCAATAGTGACTCTTCTTACCAGAAAACAATTCTTGCTCGTAGGACAAGAAACTGCATGTGATTCAACTCCATTTAGGACTGGGAAACAAACGCTAGCTCGCCTTACAAGAAACACACTCTGCTTTTGAGAAAAGAGCACTCTTCTACTCTACTGTGATTCCTATGGGGTCCGAACAGTGAGCTTGCTCAGAACAAAAGAACTGTGCTTCCTACACACACGGCCATATGTAGATAAATTCTGCTTAGGAAACTGACAAGAACAGTAGCTCCTCTTCAGTCCAATACACTGTACATGCTGGGAACCGACACCAGTGCTATTTGCCCTGTGTAAGACAATGGTAGTGCAATAGTGACTCTTCCTACCAGAAAACAACTCTTTCGTAGGACAAGAAACTGCATGGGATTCAACTCCATTTAGGACTGGGAAACAAACGCCAGCTCCCCTTACAAGAAACACACTCTGCTTTTGAGAAAAGAGCACTCTTCTAGTCTACTGTGTTTTCTATGGGGTACGAACAGTGAGCTTGCTAAGAGCAAAAGAACTGTGCTTCCTACACACACAGGCATATCTAGTTCAACTCTGCTTAGGAAACTGACAAGAACAGTAGCTCCGCTTCAGTCCAATACACTGTACATGCTGAGAAAAGACGCCAGAGCTATTTGCACTGTTTATGGCAATGGTAAAGTAATAGAGACTCTTCTTACCAGGAAACAACTCTTGCTCGTAGGACTGAAACTGCATGTGATTCAACTCCATTTAGGACTGGGAAACAAACGCTAGCTCGCCTTACAAGAAACACACTCTGCTTTTGAGAAAAGAGCACTCTTCTACTCTACTGTGTTTCCTATGGGGTCCAAACAGTGAGCTTCCTCAGAACAAAAGAACTGAGCTTCCTACACACACGGGCCATATCTAGATTAACTCTGCTTAGGAAACTGACAAGAACAGTAGCTCCTCTTCAGAACAATACACTATACTTGCTGGGAACATACGCGAGTGCTATTTGCCCTGTGTTTGGCAAAGGGAGTGCAATAGTGACTTTCCATACCAGAAAACAACTCTTGCTCCTAGGACCAAAAACCGCATGTGATTCAACTCCATTTAGGACTGGGAAACAAACGCTAGCTCGCCTTACAAGAAACAAACTCTGCTTTTGATAAAAGAGCACTCTTCTACTCTACATTTTTTCCTATGGGGTCTGAACAGTGAGCTTGCTCAGAACAAAAGAACTGTGCTTCCTACATACACGGGCCATATCTAGTTCAACTCTGCTTAGGAAACTGACAAGATCAGTAACTCCTCTTCAGTCCAATACACTGTACTTGCTGGGAACAGACGTGAGTGCTATTTGCACTGTGTATGGCAATGGGAGCGCAATAGGACTTTCCTTACCAGAAAACAACTGTTGCTCGTAAACCAAAAACTGCATGTGATTCAACTCCATTTAGGACTGGGAAACAAACACTAGCTTGCCTTAAAAAAAACACACTCTGCTTTTGAGAAAAGAGCACTCTTGTACTCTACTGTTTTTCCTATGGAGTCTGAACAGTGAGCTTGCTTTGAACAAAAGAACTGTGCTTCCTGTATACACGGGCCATATCTAGTTCAACTCTACTTAGGAAACTGACAAGAACAGTAGCTCCTCTTCAGTCCAATACACTGCACTAGCTGGGAACAGACGCGAGTGCTATTTGCACTGTGTATGGCAAAGGGAGCGCAATAGTGACTTTCCTTACCAGAAAACAACTCTTGCTCATAGGACCAAAAACTGCATGTGTCTCAACTCCTTTTAGGACTGGGAAACAAATGCTAGCTCGCCTTACAAGAAACACACTCTGCTTTTGAGAAAAGAGCACTCTTCTACTCTACTGTGTTTCCTAAGTTTTCCGAACAGTGAGCTTCTTCAGAACAAAAGAACTGTGCTTCCTACACACACGGGCCATATCTAGTTCAACTCTGCTTAGGAAACTGACAAGAACAGTAGCTCCTCTTCAGTCCAATACACTGTACTTGCTAGGAAGAGACGCGTGTGCTATTTGCACTGTGTATGGCAATGGAAGTGCAATAGTGACTTTCCTTACCAGAAAACAACTCTTGCTCGTAGGACTAGAAACTGCATGGGATTCAACTCCATTTCTGACTGGGAAACAAACACTAGCTCGCCTTACAAGAAACACACTCTGCTTTTGAGAAAAGAGCACTCTTCTACTCTACTGTGTTTCCTATGAGGTCCGAACAGTGAGCTTGCTCAGAACAAAAGAACTGTGCTTCCTACACACACGGGCTATATCTAGTTCAACTCTGCTTAGGAAACTGACAAGAACAGTAGCTCCTCTTCAGTCCAACACACTGTACTTGCTGGGAACAGACGCGTGTGCTATTTGCCCTGTGTATGACAATGGGAGCGCAATAGTGACTCTTCTTACCAGAAAACAACTCTTGCTCATAGGACCAGAAACTGTATGGGATTCAACTCCATTTCTGACTGAAAAACAAACACTAGCTCTCCTTACAAGAAACACACTCTGCTTTTGAGTGAAGAGCACTGTTCTATTCTACTGTGTTTCCTATGGGGTACGAACAGTGAGCTTGCTCAGAACAAAAGAACTGTGCTTCCTACACACACGGGCCATATCTAATTCAACTCTGCTTAGGAAATTGACAAGAACAGTAGCTCCTCTTCAGTCCAATACAGTGTACTTGGTGAGAACAGACGCAAGTGCTATTTGCACTGTGTATGGTAATGGGAACTCAATAGTGACTTTCCTTACCAGAACACAACTCTTGCTTGTAGGACCGAAAACTGCATGTGATTCAACTCCATTTAGGACTGGGAAACAAATGCTAGCTCGCCTTACAAGAAGCACACTCTGCTTTTGAGAAAAGAGCACGCTTCTACTCTACTGTGTTTCCTATGGGGTCCGAACAGTGAGCTTGCTCAGAACAAAAGAACTGTGCTTCCTACACACATGGGCCATATCTAGATAAACTCTGCTTAGGAAACTGACAAGAAAAGAGCTCCTCTTCAGTACAATACACTTTACATGCTGGGAACAGACGGGAGTGCTATTTGCCCTGTGCATGACAATGGGAGCGCAATAGTGACTCTTCTTACCAGAAAACAACTCTTGCTAGTAGGACCAAAAAAAGCATGTGATTCAACTCCTTTTAGGACTGGGAAACAAATGCTAGCTCGCCTTACAAGAAACACACTCTGCTTTTGAGAAAAGAGCACTCTTCTACTCTACTGTGTTTCCTAAGTTTTCCGAACAGTGAGCTTCTTCAGAACAAAAGAACTGTGCTTCCTACACACACGGGCCATATCTAGTTCAATTCTGCTTAGGAAACTGACAAGAACAGTAGCTCCTCTTCAGTCCAATACACTGTACTTGCTAGGAACAGACGCGTGTGCTATTTGCACTGTGTATGGCAATGGAAGTGCAATAGTGACTTTCCTTACCAGAAAACAACTCTTGCTCGTAGGACTAGAAACTGCATGTAATTCAACTCCATTTAGGACTGGGAAACAAACACTAGCTCGGCTTACAAGAAACACACTCTGCTTTTGAGAAAAGAGCACTCTTCTACTCTACTGTGTTTCCTATGAGGTCCGAACAGTGAGCTGGCTCAGAACAAAAGAACTGTGCTTCCTACACACACGGGCCATATCTAGTTCAACTCTGCTTAGGAAACTGACAAGAACAGTAGCTCCTCTTCAGTCCAATACACTGTACTTGCTGGGAACAGACGCGTGTGCTATTTGCCCTGTGTATGACAATGGGAGCGCAATAGTGACTCTTCTTACCAGAAAACAACTCTTGCTCATAGGACCAGAAACTGCATGTGATTCAACTCCATTTCTGACTGAAAAACAAACACTAGCTCTCCTTACAAGAAACACACTCTGCTTTTGAGTGAAGAGCACTGTTCTATTCTACTGTGTTTTCTATGGGGTACGAACAGTGAGCTTGCTCAGAACAAAAGAACTGTGCTTCCTACACACACGGGCCATATCTAATTCAACTCTGCTTAGGAAATTGACAAGAACAGTAGCTCCTCTACAGTCCAATACAGTGTACTTGCTGAGAACAGACGCAAGTGCTATTTGCACTGTGTATGGTAATGGGAACTCAATAGTGACTTTCCTTACCAGACACAACTCTTGCTTGTAGGACCGAAAACTGCATGTGATTCAACTCCATTTAGGACTGGGAAACAAATGCTAGCTCGCCTTACAAGAAACACACTCTGCTTTTGAGAAAAGAGCACGCTTCTACTCTACTGTGTTTCCTATGGGGTCCGAACAGTGAGCTTGCTCAGAACAAAAGAACTGTGCTTCCTACACACATGGGCCATATCTAGATAAACTCTGCTTAGGAAACTGACAAGAAAAGAGCTCCTCTTCAGTACAATACACTTTACATGCTGGGAACAGACGCGAGTGCTATTTGCCCTGTGCATGACAATGGGAGCGCAATAGTGACTCTTCTTACCAGAAAACAACTCTTGCTGGTAGGACCAAAAACTGCATGTGATTCAACTCCTTTTAGGACTGGGAAACAAATGCTAGCTCGCCTTACAAGAAACACACTCCTCTTTTGAGAAAAGAGCACGCTTCTTCTCTACTATTTTTCCTATGGGGTCTGAACAGTGAGCTTGCTCAGAACAAAAGAACTGTGCTTCCTACATACACGGGCCATATCTAGTTGAACTCTGCTTAGGAAACTGACAAGATCAGTAGCTCCTCTTCAGCCCAATACACTGTACTTGCTGGGAACAGACATGAGTGCTATTTGCACTGTGTATGGCAATGGGAGCGCAATAGTGACTCTTATTACCAGAAAACAACTCTTGCTCGTAGGACCAGAAACTGCATGGGATTCAACTCCACTTCCTACTGGGAAACAAACACTAGCTCCCCTTACAAGAAACACACTCTGCTTTTGAGAAAAGTGCACTCTTCTATTCTACTGTGTTTCCTGTGGGATCCGAACAGTGAGTTTGCTGAGAACAAAAGAACTGTGCTTCTTACACACAAGGGCCATATCAAGTTCAACTCTGCTTAGGAAACTGACAAGATCAGTAGCTCCTCTTCAGTCCAATACACTGTACTTGCTGGAAACAGACGCGAGTGCTATTTGCACTGTGTGTGGCAATGGGAGCACAATAGTGACTTTCCTTACCAGAACACAACTCTTCCTCATAGGACCAGAAACTGCATGTGATTCAACTCAATTTAGGACTGGGAAACAAACACTAGCTCGCCTTATAAGAAACACAGTCTGCTTTTGTTAAAAGAGCACTCTTCTACTCTACTGTGTTTCCTATGGGTTCCGAACAGTGAGCTTGCTCAGAACAAAAGAACTGTGCTTCCTACACACACGGCCATATCTAGATCAATTCTGCTTAAGAAACTGACAAGAAGAGTAGCTCCTCTTCAGTCCAATACACTGTACATGCTGGAAACCGACACCAGTGCTATTTGCCCTGTGTGTGACAATGGGAGCGCAATAGTGACTCTTCTTACCAGAAAACAATTCTTGCTCGTAGGACAAGAAACTGCATGTGATTCAACTCCATTTAGGACTGGGAAACAAACGCTAGCTCGCCTTACAAGAAACACACTCTGCTTTTGAGAAAAGAGCACTCTTCTACTCTACTGTGATTCCTATGGGGTCCGAACAGTGAGCTTGCTCAGAACAAAAGAACTGTGCTTCCTACACACACGGCCATATGTAGATAAATTCTGCTTAGGAAACTGACAAGAACAGTAGCTCCTCTTCAGTCCAATACACTGTACATGCTAGGAACAGACGCGTGTGCTATTTGCACTGTGTATGGCAATATAAGTGCAATAGTGACTTTCCTTACCAGAAAACAACTCTTGCTCGTAGGACTGGAAACTGCATGGGATTCAACTCCATTTCTGACTGGGAAACAAACACTAGCTCGGCTTACAAGAAACACACTCTGCTTTTGAGAAAAGAGCACTCTTCTACTCTACTGTGTTTCCTATGTGGTCCGAACAGTGAGCTTGCTCAGAACAAAAGAACTGTGCTTCCTACACACACGGGCCATATCTAGTTCAACTCTGCTTAGGAAACTGACAAGAACAGTAGCTCCTCTTCAGTCCAATACACTGTACTTGCTAGGAACAGACGCGTGTGCTATTTGCCCTGTGTATCACAATGGGAGCGCAATAGTGACTCTTCTTACCAGAAAACAACTCTTGCTCATAGGACCAGAAACTGCATGGGATTCAACTCCATTTCTGACTGAAAAACAAACACTAGCTCTCCTTACAAGAAACACACTCTGCTTTTGAGTAAAGAGCACTGTTCTATTCTACTGTGTTTCCTATGGGGTACGAACAGTGAGCTTCCTCAGAACAAAAGAACTGTGCTTCCTACACACACGGGCCATATCTAATTCAACTCTGCTTAGGAAACTGACAAGAACAGTAGCTCCTCTTCAGTCTAATACAGTGTACTTGCTGAGAACAGACGCAAGTGCTATTTGCACTGTGTATGGTAATGGGAACTCAATAGTGACTTTCCTTACCAGAACACAACTCTTGCTTGTAGGACTGAAAACTGCATGTGATTCAACTTCATTTAGGACTGGGAAACAAATGCTAGCTCGCCTTACAAGAAACACACTCTGCTTTTGAGAAAAGAGCACGCTTCTACTCTACTGTGTTTCCTATGGGGTCCGAACAGTGAGCTTGCTCAGAACAAAATAACTGTGCTTCCTACACACACGGGCCATATCTAGTTCAACTCTGCTTAGGAAACTGACAAGAAAAGAGCTCCTCTTCAGAACAATACACTTTACATGCTGGGAACAGACGCGAGTGCTATTTGCCCTGTGCATGACAATGGGAGCGCAATAGTAACTCTTCTTACCAGAAAACAACTCTTGCTCGTAGGACCAAAAACTGCATGTGATTCAACTCCTTTTAGGACTGGGAAACAAATGCTAGCTCGCCTTACAAGAAACACACTCCTCTTTTGAGAAAAGAGCACGCTTCTACTCTACTTTTTTTCCTATGGGGTCTGAACAGTGAGCTTGCTCAGAACAAAAGAACTGTGCTTCCTACATACACGGG